>NW_017729032.1:5007531-5018593 GCF_001723915.1 Gavialis gangeticus | reverse complement strand
TTCCATTTTAAACAGTGCTGAGATTCACTTTGCAGTAGGTTACATTTGAGGGCTAATTTTTTGACCTCTGAGTTGCTCGGTCACTTCTCTAATCAAAAAGGACTGTGCTATTTACCACTTTTATTTAACATGTTTATGGTAGTTCCCAGGAACAAGGTTCATAGAATCATAGAATCAATGAGTGGGAAGGGACCTAGACAGATCATCTAGTCCGACCCCCTGCCATGGGCAGGAAGGAGCACTGGGGGTGGCAGGGGTCATAAGACCCCAGCCAGGTGCCTATCCAGTCTGCTCTTGCAGATTTCCAGGGAAGGTGAGAGTACCACCTCTCTGGGAAGCCTCTTCCAGGCTCTGGCCACCCTTACAATGAAGTAGCTCTTCCTAACATCTAACCTAAACCTATCCTCCTTCAGCTTGTGGCCATTGTTCCTGGTGACTCCAAGGGGGGCCCTGATGAACAGTCTTTCCCCGAGTCCCTGCTGGTGGCCCCGATAAGGTTTTCTGTAACATCTTTAACAGGAGCAAATGCGTGGTTGAAATAGGTGGGCCAGTAAAAGATCTCACAACACCCCCTTGCCTCTTATAAGTTTCCCTGACCTTCATGGTTGTACTAGCACTCCAATCTTACTACAACATAGTGTGTCTAGGGCACAGTTAAGGACAAAGACCCATTCTGCAAGCTCCTTAGCATAGGATTTAGGTTAGTCCCTGCCCCAAAGAGCTTACAGTCTAAATAGGGTAAGTCAGAGGCTAAGATAATTTACAAGCAAAGTCTGCAAACTTCAGATTCCCCAATACTTTGGTTCTGATTCATTTTTAAAACGTTACGGTGGTGGTTTTTTGTTTGGAAGGGATTGGTTAATGGAATGATAAAGGGAGAGAGGGGTTGAAACAAAAAACCAACTGGAATAGAGGAATAACATTAGACGGAAACCTGCACAATGTGCAGTGTTAGTGTTCAGTTCCGTCCTTGAACTGCATTCTGTAGCTGTGCTACAGCTTAAACTTCTGGTTTGCTCTTTTCTACAGTTCCTTCCCTGCCGTTCCTTCCATGTCTTACGGGAAAGACGTGTCATCCAGGTTGTAGTGACCAGACAGTGGAGTCTCTGTAGAAATCTGAGTCCCAGAATTGTTGAGCTTCTCCTAAGCTCCATTTATTTATTTATTTATTTATTTACACCATCCAATCCTGGTGTAGGACTATCTACTTACGCTGCTGCTGCAGCCATCCACCTGCCTTCAAGTTCCATCTCCAGTGACTTGCACAATTAAAAAAATGAAGTTATTTTTGAAGGAGCAAAAATCTAAATCAAAATTCTTTTATATTCTAGCTTATTGTCTGTGCAGAGAGCAAAATATGCTGGCCTGTATCTGATTCTAACGACTACAGGGCACTTTTCACTCTTCCCATTGTTGTTTACAGCACCAGGTAAAGCCTCATGCTTCCTCCTACTCCTTCCCTATTTTCATTTGACTTTTCTTTCTGTTTTTCTAAAGGTGATTTGGTGCCAGACCTTGGTTATTATACAGGCAATGTCAGAAAAGGTGACCAATGAAAGAGAAGAAATTGGGTTGAATTCAGTAACAAGAATGCACAGAGCACAGTGTGATTTGGGGGCTATGCAAACAAGTGTGATCTTTTTCCTAAACCAAAAGTGATTTAGTCCAGAGAGGAAGCACTGAGGCCCTGGCACACTGTTTCCATGATCAGACTCCTAGTATTTAAGTAAAGATGGGGGGCAGGGTGCACAGGAGAACCTGGTAAATGCTCTCTCCCCCTTGTGGTTCAGCCACATTTTGGAGAGTCCTCACCTTCCAAGTTCTACATAATGATTAGCATCTTTCTGCTGGAGGATATCTGGATTTGGAGTTCCTTTTTCGGTATCTGGGAATGCTACTTTTTAGAAGCATAGGGTTGTCAGGGCCCTCAGGGGTCATTCATTCCAACTCCTGCATGAACACAGCTCCTAAATCATCCCTGTCCAATGCATTTCCAGCCTCCTCTTGAAAACTTCCTGTGAAGGATATCCCACAACTTCCCTGGAACAGAGAGGCTGTGCTCTTAAGAAAAGAAAAGCTTCCTTTTTCCTCTTAACTGTTTTGGTATAACATTTCCTCTTTATTTAAAAAAAATGCTAATTAGGGAAAAAACCTACTGGCCATTTCTAGTTTTATAGATGACGTTTTCCAGTAGCCTTGTTTATTAGCCAAACTAGGTGGTATCTAAGGTCATAAACGGGCATTCATCTCTAGCTGTAGAGAATTCCTGAGAAATTTCCATCACTAGAAATCTTTCTGGGAGAGGGAGCATTGAGGTGCTCAGCCTGCAACTGGGAAGGCATGGGGAGCAGTGGCTGTTCTACTCTCACCCCATGGAGGGAGTTGAATTTCAGGGAAAGACTCCCTGTGCCTCCCCAAACTGAGGTTTGGAGACCAGGTGGGGAGCAAAGCCCCCAGTCCATTCCCCAGGTCAGGGAGCCCTGTCTGGGGAGTAGCAAGCAGCTGCTCCTCTAGTCTGCTCCCAGTCTTCAGGAGAGCAGAAGGGCAAACCCCCAGCCTGCTCCTGAGACCCCAGTCTGCAGAGCAGTGTGGGGCTAGTTCTTCCCTCCCAATCTAAGGAAGGGGCAGGAACAGCAGGGAAATGCCCCTGGTGTTTTCTCCAGACTGAAGTGATCCCAGTCTGGGGAATCCCAGCAGCATGGGAACCTTTCTCTGCCACTTGACTCTTCCCAGGACCAGGAGTCATCAACCAATGGGGAAGCATACAGGGATTCTTTCCTACAGGAGAAACTTGATGAACGCCTGGACACTTGTAGTTTTATTGGGAAAGTGGCGACTCCCCAGTGGAAACAGTGCCTGTACATGGCCTAAGTATCAGTTACTTTAGTCATTATACAAGACTAACATTGTGCACTAATCACCTAAAATGAAAAATTTAATGTGTAGAAATATGTTAAAGGGGAAAGTATCGGATCACTGTGAAGCGACTGAATAGTACATTAAGTAGTCAAACACGAAGTATCCCATGGATATGTAAGTAGGATGTCTGCTCCTCCCCTTTAAAGGTAACATTCATTAAATAGTGCAGGTGTTAATATGATCTTCCACAGTGTAACCTTGAGGATGCTACAGCATACACGATAAAATGAAGTATTGCACGTGTGCTCCATTTTAAAAATATTTTTTACATTTCAGAACTTCCAATTAAAATACTGCTAATGCTGCTGTTCACAGTCTATAGCTTCTCTTCATTGAGGACTTTGTTCAGGTAATAACTGAATGAATATTTAACACCTAGGCTACTGTTGAAGCATTTGGCTTGTACTAGTGGGGGGACCCAAAGGGTGAAGTCTTGGTCCTGTGCCCAGTAGGCAGTTGTCCACTTCAGATAGTGGACACCTTTGTTGTGAGACAAGACAGTGGTGGAATATGGACCAGCTGAAGTACTTACCTGGCCTTTGAGATGGTGAATGCGCAGCTGAGTGGATATGTTGCCAGGGCAAATGAATTATAATGCCCCAGTGTACAATCTTTCTCTGTTTTAGAGACTGATTTCAATCTCTAGACAATCGGCACAATAGCTTTCACAATCGGTAAAACTCACTTAACTTTTCATGTACTCAATTTTCTTTTTAAAGAAATGATTTATTGTGTATATTTAGTGTGCTACTGTGTTGTTAGTTTAGTGCAGCTTGCCATGGAAACATCAAATGTTTTGGCAACCAAATATCAACAAAGGACTAAGCATTAACTGCAGGTGCAATCCTCACTGAAATGACAGGCCACCCACATGCCTTAGGAAGTCTGAAGTGTCTCCCTTCATCATCTGCATCATCTGGATTCTAGCACAATGGCTTACAAACTTTTTGGACTAACAGACTGATGTCAAGCCCCCCAAATAGCTTATGAACTTTCATATACCTTTATCATCAAATCTTTAATTAAAATCACTACAGGGATAATGCAAACAAAAATATAGTCCTAGTTTTGTTGAAGTAGACATCCTGGTGTGCCTTTATTGATTTAATATTGATGAGATGAATGTTCCCTGTGTCAGTGAAAACCAGTTGTCCATGCTGAGGTTGGCATACTGGTTTTGACCGCAATTTGGCAGCCTCTAGTCTAGGGGTTGTATGAGTTGGAGAAAGCAATCATGTTTGCCTGGAAAAGGCAGTCCATTTCTCTTCTTGCAGTTTCATAGTTTCTAGGGTCGGAAGGGACCTGAGCAGATCATCTAGTCCAACCCCCTGCCATGGCAGGAAGAGCACTGGGGTCAAATGACCCCAGTAAGGTGGTCATCCAACCTCCTCTTAAAAACCCCCAGGGTGGGAGCCTGCACCACCTCACTTGGAAGCTGGTTCCAGACCCTAGCCGCCCTGACCGTGAAGTAGCGCCTCCTGATGTCCAACTTAAACCTTCCCTCCGCCAGCTTGTGACCATTGTTCCTGGTCACTCCTTGCGGCGCTCGGGGGAACAGGGACTCCCCCAGCGCCTGCTGATCCCCCCTAACCAGTTTATAACAGGCCACAAGATCCCCCCTCAGCCTTCTCTTTTGAAGGCTGAACAGGTTCAGGTCCCGCAACCTTTCCTCATAGGACCTACCCTGCTGTCCCTTGATCATACGAGTGGCCCTCCTCTGGACCCTCTCGATGCTGTCCACATCCCTCTTAAAGTGCGGCGCCCAGAACTGGATGCAGTACTCCAGCTGCGGCCTGACCAGTGCCGCATAGAGGGGGAGGATCACCTCCTTGGACCTGCTCGAGATGCATCTGTGGATGCACAACAAGGTGCAGTTGGCCTTCCTAGCCGCCTCCCCACATTGCCGACTCATGTTCATCCTGGAGTCAATAATGACTCCCAGATCCTTTTCCACCTCCGTGCTGACAAGAGGGGAGTTTCCCAGCCTGTATGTGTGGTGCCGATTGTTCCTCCCCAGGTGCATCACCTTACACTTGTCTGTGTTAAACCCCATCCTGTTCTCCGCCCATCCTTGTAACCTATCTAGGTCCAACTGTAGCCTGTTGCTCCCCTCAATTGTGCCCACTTCCCCCCACATCTTAGTGTCATCAGCAAACTTGAAGTTTGGTTTACTGTATTTTCTTAAATCTAAAACAACACTGAATTTAAGACAATCCTCCAATAATTACATTCTGTACATGGAAAATGTATACATTTATCCCCCCACCCCACTCCTGCAGGGGGCAGGCACTGGGGAGACAGGTGTGTGGGGAGGTCAAGCAGTCTACCCCCTTCCCCCAAAGTCTTGGGCTGCCGCTTTCCCCTCTACCTCCGCATGCTCCATCCCCATTCTAGCCTGGGGCACTGAGCAGGGCTCCGGACCCAAAACAGCCATGTAGGCTGCACGCTGCTGCTACAGGGCCATCTGGAGCCCTGCTCAGTGCCCCAGGCTGCAGTGTGGATGGAGCCTGCTGGTACAGAGCAAAGGGAGAGGGACAGTTGGGGGAGTAGAGACTGCAGCTGGAAGATGGCAGGGAAGCAGGCACTAGCTGTGGCTATAGCCAGACCCTGGGTAGGGACTGGAGCCTGAGCCACAGCAGTTGCCTCCCCTCCCCGCCGCCCCTGCCCTCATACTCGGTTCTAAGATGAGGGGCTTCCCCCCATGTTAAATAGCAGGAAAAAAAGCCTCACCTTAGAACTGAGTAAATACAGTAATTGTCAGCCTTCTAGTTGAACTTCCACTTCTGCAAAGCTCTGAAATTCTGCTCCTACAAAGCTTAGATCTCCGTAGTGCTTAGTGCTATATCAGTGTGCTAGTCCTGATCTTAGATAATCAGGAACAGCTCAGGGACAATGAGAATGGTCTCCCAAGGCTTCTCTTAATTAAAGGCTTCACTACAATATGAAATTCATTTAAAGATACACATGCAGGTGTTAATGTCCGTGTTCATAGTTCATGTACAAAATGTCTGACGGCTTTCTTTCAATTTGGATACCTCTACAATGTGTCAAATGTAAGGCCAGAAATAATGACACTATCTCCTCCGCTTCCTGGATGTAGAAGAGGTGGCCTCAGATGAAGTACCTCTGAAACTATGAAAGGGCTCTTGGCCTCCGTTTTGACAGGGTGGGAGCGGCACGTGGTGACATGAAATGGTTACTCAAATTTCTAGTCTAGATTCAAAGCTGCTAAAATGTAGGCTGTTGTATTTGGGAGTTATCATCCTGTGTTATAAAGAAACTAGCTTTACATTGTACTTAAAGTATGCTCTCAAGCCGTGTCTTTAAGTACATGTATTTGAAGATCTAATTGCAGTTTAAAGTCTTGTGACTTGGTGCATAGTGAATAGGCAGGGCGGAGCCAACGTGCTTCATGTTAACTGGAAAATAATAAACCTGCAGTTTCTTCACTGAAACCACTTATTTTCCTCTTTTGCAGGAAAAATGGGCCTCTGCTGAACTGGCTGGAAATCCTCTACCTCACTGCATTGGTGCCTCTGGAAATCTTCTGTGAAATTGTATTCCCTTTGAGCCCCTGGAAACTGAAATTGCCTTTTATCCCTTTGTTACTAAGTTCTGTATACTGTGCTCTAGGCATCACATATGCTTGGCTCAAACTGTATGTCTCCGTCTTGACTGAATCAGCAACTGTCAGACAAAAGGCAGAATAGAGAAGCATCACTGGGATCAGTGCCAAGAAAACCCTTCACGTGGACCATCCGGCACTAGGGGGAGTGTTCTTCCAAGGACACGTCTGCAGTGAAAAGCCAACAGTACAGTGTCCTGTTCGGCTCATAAGTGCAGCTTTTCAGCACCTCTGTACCATCCAACTGTTATACCTCTGATCAAAGCAGCTGTCTAAAATAATGCGTTTCTCATGAGGTGCTCCTTGCCATGTATAAACTGTGAAATCTAATTGGAAAAAAAAATTATAAAAAAAATTGGCCACTTAAAATGTCCAGATTGCTGCCCTTGAGAAAATGTATGGCTACTGGTAAGGGATCATGGCTGTGTAGACAAGAACATTGTAATCATGTACTGTGGAAAATGTAAATAAAATTCTTTTTTAATATTCCTGCATTCATCATCTTGAATAGCCTTGCAGCTGATATGTTTGAACTTTGCTGCAAAGTTGTTCTCCAAAGGAGGCGTATGAATTAAAGTCAAATTGTGAACTGTTTTTATGCCCAGTAGTTGTTTGGCCAGACTTGTATGCTGATGAAGTAACATATGTGAACCTGATTCTGTGTTTGCTGCGCTGGTTCCTTCCACCCCTTGCCCTACTTTCCAGTTACCAGACATATGCCTGAGTCCACTTCGCCTTGAAAAGTGACAGCACCAAATGATGACCAGCTCTTCTAAAACAAAGAGAGTGATTATCATACCTCCAAGAAAAGCACAAGGAATGTGTTGTTGGGGAATATGAGATATTTTTATCACTATTACATTTGATATAAATGACTTTTGAAATGGAAACACAGTAGAAGAGATTAAGGGCTTTCATATAACGTGAACTTCTCTGCCCCCCTGTCCAAAGGAAAAGCTATTACTCTACATCTCTGGTTGTGCAGTGGCAGAAATCAGGTTCAACTTCCACAATCTGTTCACATCCTTTTTAATCAAGGTTCCTAGATGCTGAACTGTATTAAACTGTGTGTTTCCCTTTTTGAACTCGCGTTGCGTGTTTTGCCTACTACATGGAGAAAATTATTTTCCCTAAAATTTCCCTAGTCTTAGTAACCAGATGCCAGATCCTGTATTTCTGATACCTTTTTTCTGATGCCAGATCCTGTAACTATTTGGGGGGGTGGGTTTCAGGGAGCAACTTGTAAGCAGATCTCTGCCTCTTCAGCAGCCATGGAAGAGGTCGGCCTTTATTTACAATAAAACGTAGGATCCCGTGTTAGTAGTGAATATAGTTTACGGGCTTCTTGTTTCCAGAACTCAACCATCTGTTTACATCATAGAAAAGCAGGACACCAAGCAACCAGCACAAACATTTTAATATATTGTGAGATAATAAATGCTTCTCTGCCCTCACCAAAATATCTCCAGGTGCCTGTAGCATGGAAGAGATCAGTGGCACCCCTGTTATGCAGGGGCCCATAAGTGAGGTAGTGCTTGCTTTTTTTTAAAATGCCCAAAATACCAGCTTCCACTGCCACTTTTTACCCTCTGTGCATTTCTGTTTGGTAAAACTCGTTTGCTGTTTTTGGATAGTTGCTGAAATTTCTCTGCCACCTGCTAATGCCTCATGCTCTTTATTTGTAGCTCTCTTACTGCTTCAGTGTTGCAATGTACAGCAAACTCTTTAATCCATCTCTTTTCCATCTGTAAAATGGATATAATATGGCAGCGGAGCCCAGAACGCAGCTTCTGAAGTTCAATTAACGTGAGAATCTAATGTGAAAGCTCCTAGCTCACATGCAGTGCTTCTACAACTGACCACCGAGTACCCAGCGGCAGGAAGTGCTTGTCCTCTGGTTTTCCTGCATCTCCTGCTTGCACCAGCTCCTGCCATTTCTGTTCAGCTTCATAATATTGGGTGTTTTATAAAAAGCCGATTTCCTGCTGTCCTGTGTTAAAGGCAGGTTTAGATATTTAAAAAGCAACTGTGGAGGTCCTAGGCCTTCGGGTTACAGCTTGACATTGTGAAGGCAAGTTAATTAGAGAAGGCAAAGCTCCATGTTAAGCATCTTGCTGGGCAAAGGGAAGCCATGAGGTGGCTGAAACCTATTACGAGCACAGGCCTCCCAGGACATCTGCTCCCAGCCCCCTGACCTGCAGCAAGAGCCACTGGAAAAGAGTATTGGGTCACTGAAGATGCCACAAGCAATTTGCTGGATTCATGTTTTTAAGCCTCCCTTGGAGACGGCGGGTGTTGGCTGCAGCCCAGGCCAGGGATTGTGACTGAGCTGCACCAGGGCTCCTGCTAGGACTTGAAGCCAGCAGTTCCTGGCTAGAGGGTTTTGCCCCTCCGCTCCGGGCCAAACTGATGCTGCATTTGGGGTCAGGAAGGAATTTTCCCCTATGTTCAGGCTGGTAGGGACTGCAGGGCGGGGCACGGCCCTCTACCTGGCACCTCTGGGGTGGATATAGAAGCAGGGAGTTGGCTGCCATGGTCCCCCTGCTTCACTGGTGGCAGGTCAGGATGCGCCATCTCTGCTGCATCAGAGGCGACCAGTTTTGTGAAGAGGTTAGACACTGGAGAGCAGGATGGTCTGGACAGGGCTGATCCTGCTCCGGGCAGGAGTGGTTCTCACCTTGTTTGTACCCGGACCCGTTTGCAAACATCAAGAGCCAGTCCCTACCCAGTGCCCCTCACTCCCAACCCCCAGGGCATGGGGCAAGGGGTGCGTGTGTGGGGCAGGGGTTGTGCAGGGAGCACGGCCCCTACACCACCAGCCCCTTGCAGGCTACAAGGGAAAAGCCAGGCCCCCACACTTTTTCTCCTTTAAAGGAGACTCAATCCATTTTCAAAGCGTGTCGATCCATTTTTCCAGGTTGTAGCCGTATGAGTCGAAAGGAAAAGGCGCGCGGGACTCGCGGTAGACGTGATCTTTTTCCTTTATCACGGAAATTGTTTATTTTTTGCAAAAAATCTTGGTCTCATAAAAGATATCGTCGCTACGACGAGTCCCGATGGCCTCGATCCATTCCCCCCTGCCCAAGTCTGCGTAATCTATTCTTGCGACCCACTTTTGCGTCGCGAGAAGCCCTGGGCGACGGAACCTCCGCAACGGGAACGCGGAACCAAACAGGACTCAGCCCCTGCGCCGCCCTTGAGCGCCGTGGGGCGGAAGTAGGGGGGAAGGAAGAGGCGGAGCGCCGCGGGGCGGAAGTGGGGGGAAGGAGGAGGCGGGGCGGAAGTGGGGGCGGGGAAGGAGAAGGAGGTGGCGGCGCCATGTCGGTGTTGCCGGATGAGTCGCGCTCGCTGCCGCCGCCGAACATCGTGAACCACAACTCGGTGGTGTTGGCTAGCATAGGCTGGGCTGCGGTTGTGCTCAACAACCTCGGCCACCGCCGCCCCGCGCTGGGCACCGGTGAGGGCTCAGCCTCCGCCTCCGCCTCGGCTCGACCTACCCGCGCGTCCTGCCCCCGCCCCGGGCCTGGGTCGCGGCGCTAGCCCCGGGGGGGAGGAGCCGTCTGTGTGTACTTGTGTGCGTGTCCGCAGGGAGAGCGCGCTAGACAAATATTTACAGAGACAAATATTTATAAAGCGATACCTATAGATGTGTATAGAGCAGGGGCGGGCAATTATTTCGGGCCGGGGGCTGCTTACTGAATTCTGGCAAGCCACTGAGGGCCGCATGACAGGCAGCCAGGGCAGATAAACATTAATTTACTAAGTTTTTAGGGGCCCCACGGGCCATGTTTTGCCCACCCCTGGTATAGAGAGCCCGAGCTCTGGATAAATATCTATGGAGAAACAGGTACATCTCTGTATAGGGAGAGATAGAAATAAGTATCTTGAGAGATATATACAGTATAGAGATTTCTATAAACTCTATACGTTATAATATCTATATATAGATGTGTGTGTGTATCTACCTACCTATTTAGATGCATAGATATCTGAGTGTGTGTACATGTGTACACACACGCAAACGTACACATACAGATATCTGTGTATCTAAATAGGTTGATATACAAATAGGCCAATATCTATAGAGAGAGATGGATAGATATAGAAATAGGCATAGAGAGACATCTGTATCTATATCCAGACACACACATGCAGGAGACTGAGAGCATGTGTGGTTTCATGAGCCCAAGTTCAGTTCGTGAGAAATCTGAAGTCACAGAGAGGTCAGTGGCTGTGTTAGTCTGAAGTCAGGCAGAAGGCAGGGGAGATAGATGTGTACCTTATGGACTAACTAAATCATGTATAGAGAGATTTTATATAAATGTGTGTCTGTGTACACACATACAGAGAGGGAGCACACAAGAGTGCAAAAGTTTGCACAGATGCAAGTTCACTTTATCGGAAGTCTGAAGCCGAACTAAATCCAATCTATAGAGAGCACACGCTTCTGTGAGCTTGAGTTTGCTTCATCTGATGCTGTAAACTTGGGTTCACAAAAGCTTGTGATGGATGGATGGA
>NW_017729032.1:4998674-5002531 GCF_001723915.1 Gavialis gangeticus | reverse complement strand
ACAGAGAGGGAGTACACAAGAGTGCAAAAGTTTGCACAGATGCAAGTTCACTTTATCGGAAGTCTGAAGCCGAACTAAATCCAATCTATAGAGAGCACACGCTTCTGTGAGCTTGAGTTTGCTTCATCTGATGCTGTAAACTTGGGTTCACAAAAGCTTGTGATGGATGGATGGACAGATAGAGTATGTATGTGGGCATGTGTGCACATATAGATCTGATTTAGTTAGTCTATAAGGTGTGTATGTCATCTGCATTCTACCTCAACAGCCAGATAGTGGGCAATACCAATCACATTTCCAACACTGTGTGTGACATAAGGGATCAGGTAGCTCATTGCCTGCTCGCATGTCTCACAGCTGCCCATTGGAAGGGAAAGGAAAGAAAGATCTTCATGGTGACTTCCAGGTTTGTTGTGGGGTCGTTCTAGCTGCTTGGGACAATCTCTTTCTCTGGGTTTTCTCTCCATGTCCCAGGTGTCCATCGCCAGATCCTTGCTATATCGATAGGCTGGTTTGTTGGCTATTATGCAACCAGACGAGAAAACTACTACTACGCTTGCCGGGACAGAGCTCTGTACCAATACATAAAGCATCATCCGGAGGACTTTCAGCCGAAAGGTACAGTGGGTTGTTGCCTTAAAAAAGACCTTAACATCTTGTAGCACAGTAGTTAATATGGAAGAAATATTGGGAGAGTAGAGTCAAAACCCACTCTTCCATGCAAAGCCCCACTGGTAGCCAGCTGGCTGTTGGGTGGACAGTGTCTGTGATGGATTTGCAATGTGAAATGCAGTCGTGGCCAAGAAGGTTAGAACACAGAAGGGACCTTTCTTACTTATCAGATCTGCTGCCTTAGTGGCTTTACCTCATTTGCTTGCCTTGTTGACAGAATGAGTTGGGTCAGTCGTGGAGCCATCATGGCTGCAAAGGAGCAAGCCGAGGTGGAGATACAGAATCAGTTGGTCTTGTGCGTTCCACTAGGGCAGTGATCCTTGACTTTGCAAGGCCCTGGCACTCCATCATCAAGTTGCAGCAGGGGAGGTTTAAGTTGGATATTAGGAAAGACTTTCTCACTAGGAGGGTGGAGAAGCACTGGAACAAGTTACCTAGAGAGGTGTTTTTCCATCCTTGCAGGTTTTTAAGGCACATTTGGCAAAGCCCTGGCTGGGATGATCTATTTGAGGATGGTCCTGCTTTGAGCAGGGGGGGTTGGACTAGATGTGACCTCCCAAGGTCCCTTCCAACCCTTATTTACTAAGATTATCTCTCTGCTGCTATGAATGTGGTGGCCGTCCTGGCTGAGACCCACTGCTGGTGCTGCCTCCACTTACCCTGGTGCTGCTCAGCCAGGTGCTGCTGCCTTCAGGTGGAACTTCCCTGTGTACCTGCATCATCACCTGCTCAGGAAGAGCTGTGTCACGTGCATCTCCCCCTGCGCTGGGGCTCTGATCCTTCTGGGGCTTTGTGCAGCCCTTACTGGTCTGGCATCCCCTACACTCCTCCTAGAAACAGAAGGGGATGGGACAGTTCCACCCATGCCTGTTTCCAGAAGGAGGGTAGGGGACAGTGGACCAGGAAGTGTTGCACAGCATAAGGCAGCTTTGCAGTCTGCTTGAGACTGATTAGAGCCCTAATGCAGGGGGAACAGATCCTAGGCCGGGTGTCTTTACCTGGCTGCTGCCATGCCTTTGAGTGGGCCTTGTAGCACCCTGCTTCAGAACTACTGCACTAGTTTATAAATGCCTCCTCCAAGATGGGGGACCTCTTGTGCCAGGGATTGGCTAAAACAGTAAGATGGTCCCTCTTGCAAAGCTTTCAATATAAGCATTGGTAGGTTATCCAGTGTACATTGGGAGTATGTCATCCCTAGCATTTTCTAGGGTTAAGCATGCCATATGATGGATTCTGCCACTTCTTTTGGGAGACTGTTTCACAAGTCTACAAGTTTTGCCAGATTTTTATCAACTCACTCGAGCCCAAGAGAACTGTTGGAGACATTCAGAGGGCTAGCAGTGCTGGTATAGTGGAGACGTGGAGCCCATCTGGCTTTTCAGGGCTACTCCAATGGCATCTTTATCTTAGATTTTGTTCTGAAATTACTGAATGAGCGTGGGATCCCACAATGTCATTCCTGCAGAGTTCCACTTCACCTCAGCCATCTCCAAGAGCCACTGTCCTGCAATGCTTGAATTCATCCATCCTACCTGACTACTGTTAATTCTTGACTGCCCGGTTAATCTGTCGTCTAGGTTTGTGTAACATTTCTGTTGGTGCCATTTCCGTAATACTAATAACTCCAGAAGATGTTGTGAACTCTCCATCCTTGGAGGTTTTTAAGGCCTGGCTAGACAAAGCCTTGGCTGGGATGGTCCTGCTTTGAGCAGGGGGCTGGACTAGATGTGACTTCCTGAGGTCCTTCCCAACCCTAATTTTGTATGATTCTAATATTGTCATTCCACCCCGCCCCCATCCACAGCCCAGAATTGTAGACAGTGAAGTGAGGGCAACTTGAGCTGTAACCCAGAATCTAGTTGATAAAAACATCTTCTGTTGTGATGCTGCATGCCCCAGCAGAAAATTTTATTTCCAAGAATGGAAGCTTTTATATGTGATGGAGGGCTTCCAGCCAATGACTGACAGACCTTGAATCTTCCTTTTCCTGGAGAGGAATGAACGAAGTTAACTCTCCCAGATTTACTTCTTTTAACTTATCCTATTTCTTTTTAAAACCTGCTTCTTACACAGTTTACCTTTCCCTCCCATCCTTAACCAACCCCCTCTTCTGTTAACCAAGTTCATGGTAATTAGCCAGTCGGGCAGAAAAGAAAACTGCTTCCTTAGAGCTTATTTCATTTCCAGTCTGGATCAGAAGTCAATTGCAGACTGGTCCCTTTTCTCCCTTTGTCCTCTCCCTTTCTTCCAGTAATGGCCTGATTTAAAGCATGTGGAACTCAGGTTAGAAGTGGCAGACGTGAGCTGTTCTGCATTTGGGCATGGATCAGCAAGCTGGTTCAGTGACTGTTCAGGCATATTAATGTCCAGCTGAAGTAAGCAAAAGTAGGAAAGTTGTGACCCTGAAGTAGAATAGAATCTGGCTCACTGACACCTGGAAGAGAGATACTGCAAGCGACTGAATTTGAAAAAAATTGGGGGTGCACTAATAAAGATTTTTCTTGGCTGATACCAATTATTAACCAGCCATATCGGCCAATGCTGATCCAATAACTAACTTACAGGAATGCAGCCAGGCAGTGTGGAAAGCAGCTTCTTGGAGGTAAGTCTGTGGAGGAGAAGGAGCATGGGGGGAGCAGCCCCACTCCCTCCCTCCCTCACTGGAGGCCCCCACAGTGAAGGAGGGAGTGGGGGCTCAGGGAGCTGCCCAGCCAGGGCAGTGGAGCAGGATACAGCCAAGGGTGGCTCGTCCAGGGCATCAGCACCCCGGTGCTTAAAATTGGCAGCGGGTCACTTGAACTAAAGTTCATTGAGTTGTTGCTCCCACTGCTGCCAAGCAGGCAGGGGTTGCGTGGCCAGTGTGGGGCTACCAAGGGAAAGACAACAGAGCAGAGGGCCCCAAGCTCACAGTAGACAGCCTGCATCTTCCCCTTACACAAATTTGGGGAGCACATGACCCCCCCCCTTATGCCTCCCCTAGGGCATGCACGCAGCAGTGGGGAGCTGCCTCTCCCTGCTTCCCATCCCGTGCCCCCCCATGTCCCCTCCCTGCTTCCCACCCTGGCCCCAGGTCCCATTCACCATACTGGCTGGGCAGAGCCCCCAGCCCCTGCCCCACTCCCTTCCTTACCATGGGGGCCTTGATCTGTCTGTCCATCCGTGTTCCGTCCCGTTGTCGTGTCCTG
>NW_017729032.1:4986140-4988507 GCF_001723915.1 Gavialis gangeticus | reverse complement strand
GAAGGAAGCAAATAAATAGCATTAGGTATAGAATCGGTTCTACTGCCTAAATGGTTGGTTGATAAGGGAAACTAGATTTTAATTTGGCCTTTCTAACATCCTAATAACCTCTGTAGAAGTACTGAAATGTATTGATAACGCACAACCTCTCTGCTGGAGTCTATTAAACCTCCTTCAAAACTGGAGATGGGAAAAGTTTAGTGAATGAATTGAGGTGCCCCTGGAATAGCTCCAAATGCAGCAGTTACTAGGATTGATTAAGTCAGGATCCCAGTGTTTTCCATGAGTTTTGGGTTCAGTTTGTAACAAAGGTCTTGATTTATTGGTCACATACAATGCTGAATAAACCTTTCCAACTGCAACAATTGCCTTTTGCAGAAAGGAAAAAGATGGCCGAAGTTTTGGAGCCCTTCCATTCAATTCGCTGAAGACTCTCCAAGCAACTACTGACTTGTCTTCTGAGGCACGTTCTTCTGACCATTTCTATGCATATGATTGAAGCAGGCTATATATGACTAACTGTCCAAATGCCCCGGCTTAAAACAGAGGGCTCTCGTATTTAAAAAGTATGAATAAAAACTGTTCCATTCATTAGTAATATTTATTCCTAGGCTTTTCAGTAGTGCTGTTGAATCCATGACAATCCAGGGAACATGCAAGAAGCAAGATTGGTTTGGGTTACTTCTTTTTGCATTATCGTGAGACAAGCTTTTGGGTAAAGGGCACTTTGTGCTGGAAGGCTTGTCTAATGCCTCCCCCAATTGTATAGTTGGTCTAGTAAAATATATTCACCGCATTTTTTTTGTGGTGCATTTAAATCTTAGGATGATTTTGTGTCTTTTGTCAAATTGCTTAATTTTAAATATTGTTAAGTTATGACCATAACAAAGAAAATGGTGGAGGTCCATGGCTAGACAGTTAAGGAAGAGCAAAACCGCAGGCTCCCTTGCTGTGAGCTACACTTAATTCCCACTTTCTCTTGTCATTAACCTGCTTTTTTTTAGGGTTCTTGCTGGTGTTGAAGCAAAGTCTGTCTTGCTAGCAGGATTTCCATCATGCCGAGAGAGAAAACAATGTTGATACAATGTCTACACTCAGTTCTTCTTGCTATCTGTATTCTCCAACTCTCTGCTGTTATTACTTAGGGCAAGTATCTTCCTACAGGAGGTATTCTAAATCTGTAGGCATCGAAGTAAACTTTTGGCAGGCTTTTAAGGCTCTTTGCTAGGTTGACCCAGTTGGGATCAGACACAGGTAGGCAGGTGCTAGAACCCAGGTACCTTCCCTTCTTTTCCCTGCATTGGCTACTGCAGTGGTTCCCAATCTTTAGGTCACAACAGTAAAAAAACGGGGTCATTTATTCCCCGGGAGGGAGGCATAGGGGGGACACGTGCCCTCCAGATTTGTGTGGAAGGTGGGGGCAGATGCAGGCTGCCCACCCCCCAAGGCCTCCACAGTAGAGCGGGATGGGGAGGCTCCATGCTGCTGCTGGGAGCCCCCACTGGCTACGCTGCCATGGCAAGGTGCCCCCTGCCCGTCTGGCAGCAGCAGGAAACACAATTCCATGCTGCTGCCATTGCTGCTGGGTGGGCAGGGGGCACCTCATCATGGCAGCTTGGCCAGTGTGGGGCTCCCAGCAGCAACACCGTGGTGCCCGGAGCCCGGGCTGAAGTGGAGCCCTGAGCCTGCAGCCTCCCCAGCACTACGGGCTCCACTTCAGCCCTGCTGCCCATGAGGAAAGGGCAGGGGATGGAGCAAGGCTCTGGCCAGCTGGGGCTCAAGTGCTGCTGGGTGGGGGATGGGGCTGTAGACCCTGGCCCTAGCCCCATAGCCCTGGCAGCTGCACCCGCGCCCACCCCCACCCCCCCCCAGCAGAGCTGGTGGGGTGCTGTAGGTAGGGAGTGAAGGGCACCTGGGAAGGTAGGGGGCTGTGGGTTGGGAGTGAGGGGCCATGCTGAGGAAATGGGGTCATGCTGAGGAAACGTTTGGGAAGCACTGGCCTACTGCCAAAGCCCCATGTCCGGGGTCTGGATCAAATGATTCCATGGTCCAGATCCGATCTGCAGGCCCTGATCTAAGTTAAACAAGGTTCTTTGGATATCTTTTATTAAACCGCATCTACCCTTTGTTTTCCCTTTGGCCTTTTTTGTCCCCTGTTTTTCTTCATCTTCCCCCGCTTTACCTTTTTGTTTTTTCTCATTTCTACCCTTTTATATTTTCACTGACACCCTGTCCCTTATTTAGCTTCTCCCATTCCTGATCTCCAACTATTCCCCTTTTCACAGGCAGCCTCTTTTCCACCTTGGACTTTATCACTGTTTCATAGTTTGTAGGGTCGGAAGGGACCTGAGCAGATCATCAAGTCCG
>NW_017729032.1:4974133-4981140 GCF_001723915.1 Gavialis gangeticus | reverse complement strand
CCCCAATGCCTGCTGGTCCCCCCTGACTAGTTTGTAATAGGCCACTAGATCCCCCCTCAGCCTTCTCTTGTGGAGGCTGAACGGGTTCAGGTCCCCTAGCCTCTCCTCGTAGGGCCTGCCCTGCTGCCCCCTGATCATGCGAGTGGCCCTCCTCTGGACCCTCTCCATGTTGTCCACATCCCTCCTGAAGTGCGGTGCCCAGAACTGGACGCAGTACTCCAGCTGTGGCCTGACCAGTGTCGTATAGAGGGGGAGGATCCCCTCCTTGGACCTGCTCGAGATGCATCTGTGTTGTCTACTTCTGACCTTTTTTTTTCTCTCCCCCTCCCCTGCTTTACCATTTGTCTTGCTTATCTCTACCTATTTACATGTTCACTGACATCCCTCCATACTTTTAGCTTTTCTCATTCCTTGGTGTCAGACCAGCAGAGACTCCCTGTGCCCCATGAAGGGTGACTGTGCCCAAAAGCTTGCTAAGAACTTTTTTCCAATTACTTAGCTGATCGAATAAAAGATACTGCGTCTACTCAAAGAATCTCTCCTGACAGTGTTCTTAGACCAACACAGCTACAACCAAATACTCGGCAACACGAATGCTCTAAGTTGGGTTTTTACCAAAGGTACCGAGCATCAGCTGGGATCTCGGGTTCTGTGGTGCTCACAACCCGATGTGAGCATTGAATGCCTGATTTTTACATTTAAATGGGAACTTGTTGACCTGTGGGTGCATCTGTCCCTCAGACTTGCTGACTGCTGCAGTGCTAAGCTGTAGCCCTAGACAGATGCCTGAAAATTGTCTTGAAACAAAAAATCCTTGATACAAAAAAATCAACAGACTAAATATAGACATTGGATTTATGACACATTATAACCTCCCTAATACCTGACTCCCCAGGTACCTCTTCACTATTTACCAGCTACATTTATTCCCCTTTCTCCCTCTCCACCCCAGCCTGTCTCTCACTGACTCCTGTCACAGGCCTGCTGGGCACTGTGAGTGTCTCAATTTTATCACAGGCCAACTGGGCTGTTTGATTCAGTTTCGGATCAAGGAGGCAAAGTTGGGAGTGAAGTAAAGGCAAATTTATAGCTTACACACAACAGTTAACAGAAAGATAAATGCGATAAGCAGATAATGCAGTATTAAAGAGCTAATAGTAAATAACAGATAATAACAACAGATAGATCAATTCTGTTGCAGGTCAACTGGGCACTGCGAGGGTATTAGCCATTGGGCTGTTCAAAACAACAGACAGACAGACATGGGTTGACAACTTATTGACAGTCCCTTAATGCCCAGTACATGTCAAGTGATTCCAGCGAAGTGAGGCGTCCCTGATTGACGCTATCAGAGGGATTACTGGGGAAGGTCCCTTGATCAGGATCCAATCCTCACTCGCACCAGGAGTCCGGGGTCCAGGCGTGGAACAGAAATGACCATTCTGTTCCCTCCTTCCTGCTGATCACCTGACACACACACTTTGTATACCTAGTCTTATGCTAATCTGTTGGCTTTAGAGCCACTCACAATGTTGCCCTATGGGATTGAAAGGTGTTAAAAAATATAAAAGGTTACTACCCAGACTCGGGTTTATCCAATAAGCAAATTATAATGCAGCACCTTTAGGTTTGAAATAGACATTGCTCTGCCTAAGCCCCAACCCCTTTAGGTTTCGTTTGAATACGCTTTCTTGGGATGTACTTTCCTGGAATGTGTTGGGTGTGCCAAGCAGTTGGATCCAGTTTTTGATCATCAAAGCTGAACCCTGAGCAGAAACCATTATGTCAGCTAATCTCACATCTACGGCTTTGCCTATGGGGCCCAGTCAGTTCCACGAACAGTTAATTTTATCATTTTGGTTAAACTTATGACAGACAAGTTACATTTGCAGTTTACAAACTTACACACTTTATACTAACCAATATTACCTGTTTAGGCAAAATACGAAATGCCTCTAAGAAGCATATATTTATTGCTTATTAATCTGTCTGGTTCTGGGTGTCACAGACTCCTCTATTTACATCTTTGCTGACTGCCTTTCTTGCATGCAGCCCAGCATCGGGCTTCTTTACTATTCAGTCCACCCAGGAAGAGCACACACCAACTGCAGATGCTTCCTCAGCCTGATAAAGGGTATTTATACCCAAAAGCTTGCTACGAAGAACTTTGCCAAGTATGTGAGTTGGTTGGGTATCAGATTTACCCAAATAACCTTGCCTGAAAATTGTCTAACACTTAACTCACGAATCCTGTTCATCCTCTTTGTGCGAACTGTTACATCCTCCCTGCTGCTGTTGATGGTGAAAGGAGTTGGGCCAACAGCTTAATTCGGTGATTCTCAACTGATGCCATGCAATCCTTAGGGTGCCGCACAATATTAGCAGTGCTAGGCCTGCAAACACTTATATGTGACTCATAAGATAAACCTAGAGATCTCAAATGGGAATCCACAGTGTCAAAATCATCTTGGCCTGTTGTGGGCTTCCTGAGTTCTTTGCAACAGAAGAATCACTCTAGTATTTTCTGTACTCAAAAAACGAGTGGAACTAAGAGCTGGTACTTCCCAAGGGGATCTAAAAAGTTTGAGAACCACTTTGGGCCATGTTTTTAAGCACATGTTGCCCCTCCTTTAGTTCAAACCTGTTTCATAATTTTTAGGGGCTGAAGCATGTAAACCTTTTGTTGCTGTCACCATTAGATTTTTCTTTTTCCATCATGCAGCTGCTCTCATATCAGTTTCCCAAATGTGCTCCTAATAAATTGCATCTGGTCCAGACTGATCCCATGCTTTTGAATCCCGGAGTGATACCATTTTCTCATAGGCACAGCCTTTGCTTGCTGCAGCATCAGAAAGTAATTCCTAGAGCGTCACTTGCCTAAACAAGCTCCCACAATTTGATTGACGCTTAGTTAACATGCCCTTCTTCCTACCAGGCAGCTCTCTAGGGCTGTATTTCACAGTCTCCAGGGCAAACTCTTGACTTATTTTCTTTACCTGACTCAGTCGGGTCAGGTCCATCACTGCTTATGCTTATTAATGGCTTCTCACTAGACGTGAAGAAAGTATGATGGCCTCAGAACTTGCTCTGATCTCTCAATACATCTTAAGGAAGTTCATTTGGATAATAACTATACTGGGAATTAAAAATAAGGCTCTTGTAAGACAACTACCTTGCAGTCCCAAGCCCTTTTGTGTAACCTACACCTGTACAGGCTTTACAGCAGCAGCGAAGACCCATTCCCAGAGGTGCATCATTATTGCTTGTTTCTGTGTACACCCCAACTGCTTGGCTCTAAGATACAAGCTGCAATAAGTTGGGTATGTTTCAAAGCAAACCCAAGGGAAAATAGCAAATGGTGAAATCAACTGGGCTTGCTTGAGCTTTGTTTAGGACAGCTTGAGTGATTCTTAACCATTACTTTTATTCCCCTCCTTTACTTTCCTCACCGTCTGTTGTGGTATGTGTCAGGCAAGTGCAAACACCAGCTAGAGCTGCTAATGTTTTCCTGAACAAATACCCCCTAGGCTAGTGGTTCCAAACCAGGGGTGCCCAAGCCCCAGCCCATGGACTAGATGTGGCCTATGGAGCTGTGTGATCTGGCCTGTGGGGCTCCCAACAGCTCTGGAAATTTGGCAGAGGAGGAACAGTGGCAATTATCACTGCTACTGCTCCCCTGCTGCCAAATTTCCAAGCCCCACAGATGTCATGGCCCCATGCTCTGAATTTAGTTGGCATAGTTGGAGCCAAGGCAGCGGACCTGATCCATCATGAAGGCTGGGGCTGAAGTGGTGGGCCTAATCTGCCACATGTAGGGCCAGGGCACTGGGTGAGGCTGCGGGGTTGGGGCCAGAGCTGGGGCAGTGGACCTGAACAAGGTGCACAAACCAAGCGGTGCCAGATCAGGCCCACAGACTGACCCAGCACCACTCCTCCAGCCCACGGGGCCCAAACTGTTCTAAACCCCTTTAATCATGCAACCTGCCCCCCTCCTCAGCCCCACATGCAGCACTGCAGCCCACCTCCTACATGGGCCAGTAGCCAGGTATGCCACAAACACCTGCACCACCTCTGGACTAGAAGCAGTATAGCCAAGTTTGTGCAGCACTATCCCCAAACCAATTAGTGCTGCCTGTCAGCAAAGCTAATTTGCCTACCCACAGCTACACCCTAAAGGTGATTTCCAACTCCATCCCCTCCAGCCCTAGTATCTACCTTTGCAACCCAGCAGTGGTCCTGCAAGGCTTGCTGGTTGCGAAGTGCTGCTCCGGTACAAATTTCATTAATGCTCTAGAGCAGGGGTGTCAAACTCAGCTGGGGCCCCAGATTGGATCTGGTCCAGCCTGAGGCATGAGGGCTACCACAGTGGCCACTGCACGTGTGGTGGCAAGGGGTCCGGGGGGTAGCAACTCCAAGGGCAGCAGTGGCAAGCAAAGTTTGCTACTGACGGCCATGCCCCCAGCATCTGGTAGCTCGCTGGTAGCCCAGTGAGCCGGAGAGAGGCTCTGCAGGCCAAATCTGGCCCACAGTCTGAATGCTTGATACCCCTGCTCTAGGGTACTGGTTCTCAACCCTTTCTAGGCTCAAGTCTCCTCAGAAAATGTCAGCTCTTCACTTTCACTCATTTTTTGACTATGGAAAATACAATACAAAATACAGAGCAATTCTGTAGCAAAGAACTGAAGGAGGCTGCAACAAGACAGTATGGTTTTGGCACTGTGGGTGCCAACTGGAAACCTTTGGGTTTATCTTGTCAGTTACGGGTAGACGTTTGCACACCGAATTGTGCTAATAACACAGAGTACCCTTAAAAGGATCCCATGCCACCCTGGTTGAGACTCACTGCTCTAAAGAGCAGAAGGTTGCTTTGATGTTGTTCAAGACTTTACTTGCGTGTACTTGTAAGAAACCAAACCAAACTCAAAAGGAGGTGACGTTTGTGTTGGTGAACTAACGAATCCACAAGTGAAAGTAGTTGTTTTTCAAAGTATGGCTGCAGCTAGGGAAAGCGTCATCCCACTGAGTCAGACACAACAAACCATTTGTCTCAGTAGACATCACAGCGTGGCAGAACCCCATTTATTTTGGCTATTGCAGCACAGCGTATGGTTAGCAGAAGGTCAGTGGTCCATCGAATAACTTCAGCAGCAGTAGTTGCAGTAGGGCGTTGGTGATACACAGTCTCTGGGTGGCAGGCAGCCCCTATAGGATTCATCATAAGAGAGTCGGGAACTTTGAAATGTTCTTGTTAGCGCACAAATATCCTGAGCTTGGCACTGCGTCCGTTATTGCAAATGTCCAGTGAGAGGATATTTCATGGTAACAACGTTTAAAACATAGGTGATATCATCATCATCTTTACTACTACTACTATATCTTTGCTCTATTAAACATCTCCAAACTTTAGTACAAAAAGAATAGGAGACTGGTTTGCCTTCTGAATGTATTATTATTATTACCTCTGTCTATTGTGTCGGTGCCTAGTGTAACATTCCCCCACGCATTGCTCATGGGTGATACTTTATTTGCAAGACCCTCCAATGTTGCTTACTGCCATGAGCAATTTTGCTTTCCAGTTTCTTCAGGCTGACATCAAAGTCTGACATCAGCCACAGGGTGTTATTCAGTGCTGTTGTTTGTAGACCAGGGAGGTTTGGGACTGATGACCTACAGCCACAATGAGAGTTAAGAGCCCTACTGTGCTGTGTGCGCACACGCCCCAAATTTTGTTCTGCTTCCACAAGCTTCTAATAGAAATAACAAGTGATCTTGGAACTATTCAACCGCTTAACATCAAATTGTTGTGATGTCTGTGTGTTTCTTATTTTAGTATGAAAATTAATGGAGTATCGTTACACAGCAGCTTTCAGCCTGGATGATTCCAAACTACAGTACACATGGCACATGCATATAGTAAAGTAGCCAATGGGATCCAATGCAAGCCTTGCCTCCACAGACCTTTGCCTTAGCCAAAATCCCAGTCTAAAGAGATGGGATCTCCAGTGTCTGCACACAGCAGCAAAGAGGGCTAGATTTTAAGGCCTCATCTAAAAGCTGGAGCTAACAATATTGGAGACATTTGAGTCATTGTGAAGTGAACCCCTTTTTAAAAAGTTCTTCAAAGAAGGAAGTGAAAAAATCCAGTAAAATGCATACAGCACAAGTTGTCTATCATGGAAAGAAAGGCTGAGACTTTCCTTCCAGGATTTGAGCCAAGGGTGCCTGACAGCTCTGGGTGATAACACCAGTTAAATGAGGCTGATAATCACTTGGATTTTGGGGGAAAGAAGAGGGGCGATATATGGCCCTGCTCTATTGAAGTCTCATCTCTAAGGGTGTGTGCTCACGTACTAAGTCAACTTAAAATAAGGCGATTTAACCAAGACAACTTAAGCCACATCAGAGCATATACAGGTACAGCTCATTGACATGGTAGTAGCCATCTTGTGAGCTAAGTCAATTTAACTAATGCAACTCAAGATAACACACCTCAAAGGTTTATTATCTTGCACCGCATTTAAATTGACTCTGCTCCACATTTGTGTGTACTCTCTGACAATTAAGTTTCATAGTTTCATAGTTGGTCGGGTCGGAAGGGACCTGAGCAGATCATCGAGTCCGACGCCCTACCATGGCAGGAAACAGTACTGGGGTCAAATGACCCCAGCAAGGTGTTCATCTAACCTCCTCTTAAAAACCCCCAGGGTAGGAGCCTGCACCACTTCTCTTGGAAGTTGGTTCCAGATCCTAGCTACTCTGACCGTGAAGTAGCGCCTCCTGATATCTAGCCTAAATCTACCCTCTGCCAACTTGTGACCATTATTCCTGGTCACTCCTGGTAGTACTTGGGGGAGCAGGGACTCCCCCAGTGCCTGCTGGTCCCCTCCGACTAGTTTGTAACAGGCCACTAGATCCCCCCTCAGTCGTCTCTTGTGGAGGCTGAACAGGTTCAGGTCCCATAGCCTCTCCTCGTAGGGCCTGCCCTGCTGCCCCCTGATCATGCGAGT
>NW_017729032.1:4961486-4973808 GCF_001723915.1 Gavialis gangeticus | reverse complement strand
CACCAGGGGTCCTGCAATGACCTCTGCTAATTCCCTCAGCACTCTGGGGTGGAGATCATCAGGACCAGCTGACTTAAATATGTCTTGTCCCTCCAGAAGTTCCCTGACTAGATCCTTACTGACCCTAGGCCTAGGTGTGCCTCCCCTGGGGGCTTCAGGCATCCCAGTGGGGGGGTGATCCAGTCTCTGCTCAGAAAAATGGAGGCAAAGAAGTTGTTAAATAGGTTAGCTTTGTCATCTGGTGTGACAACCAGATTTCCTAGTGTGTCTTGCAGGGGCCCCACGTTACCCGGTACCTTCTTTTTGCCCCCTATGTATTTAAAAAAGGACTTCTTGATATCCTTTATCTGGGTCGCTAGTCCCAGTCCCATCTCCGCCTTGGCCTTCCTCACAGCCCCCCTGCAGCCCCGAGCAATGGAGATATAGTCCTCCCTGGTGATGGCCCCTCCCTGCCATTGGGTGTGCACCTCCCTTTTAGCTAAGAGATGTTCCCGGATGCTTTTGGTGAGCCATGGGGGCTTTTGCGCCCTCTTGTCCCCTTTGATCTGTGTTGGGATTACCTCCCTTTGGGCTTAAGGAACAACCACTCTTCTTGGACCCCCGACTTTTTTTAAAGTTGATTTTAAAAAAGTTAACCATCAGAAAATTAGTATATGTGTATGCACCCCATGATGCCATCTCTCTGAGGTCTTACCTTTGAAGGTAACGGCGGACATTTCACCAGGTAATCACGGTATCATTCTGATTGATCTCTCCAATAATATCATTGTACTTTCTGGTCAATGCATTGACTTTCTTGGTCAGGGTCATCAGAACATGGTACAAGCCTGTAAAATGGTGATAAAACTGCTCTTCAAGATTGGCATCCCCTCTGTTCTCTTTTTTTTCCTCTTTGTTGGTGACAGGGAGTTTGCATTTCTCTCTGGGGACTTGGCCACCCTCCACGGTGAGTTTGATTGATTTCAGCTGGAGGTAGTGCTCATACAAATCTTTTTCACCAAAATCAGCAGTGGCTGTGTCATCCTGTTCCTCGAAAACCCCTCTCAGGAGACTGGGGAACAAGACCAATTGTTCCATTTTTTGGACAGCAGAGAAGTACTCTTCCATGGCCATGGCCAGACAGTTCTTCTGACACCAGATCTGAGCTAAAGACTGTTTGCAAACAGTGCTGAAGCCTTGCACCTTGCTTGGTGCTAAGGTGGGAGAGAATAAGCCCAGCAAGCTTTTGAAAGTGAAAAAAGGGTGGTGCTATCATCTCCAAACACTCCTCTATATGTAGCTAATCAAAATGCTGAGCAGTGGGGGTCAGAGTCTGCTTAGTCATCTGTTTGGCACCATGATGAGGGTCACCCAAAATGATCCCTAACTTGACCATAAACTGACACATTCAGCGGTCACCTTATCTTTCAGTGCAGAGATAAGAAAGGGTTTGCAAGAGTAGCGGCTGCATGGAAATCTAGCGTGCAGCTGATTGCAACAGATCTTCCAGACAAAACAGGGAGAATTGGGATCTGGAATCCTGCTTCCCCACACAGAGCCTGAGAAGAGCAATGCTTCCCCGACTTGACCCTAACTGCAAAGCTTTCACTCAGTTTTGCCATTGCTGGCACTGAGCTCCCTGGAAGCCCTTATTGCAGAACTCAGCAAACATGCATTTCTCAAATGACCAGCAGACTAGATGCAATGTAGTAAGCCCAGATGCAGAGAGAAAGAGCAGCAGTTTGTCTGGAGAACAAAGGGGAGATGACAACAAGGTGTGGAGAGAATAAGAAAAACCCATCTGAAAAAGCTCAGGGCTAAATCCCTCAAGTTTAGGCACCATCTGGTGTCTGTTAGGCCCCCTGCCAGCTAGTGGAATACACCGCCCTGAGCGAGGTGCTCGAGCTCCCTGCACGATGCGTAAGGAGAGTTATCCCAGACTCATACAGAAGTTGGGCTGGAAAGGACATGCAGAGGCCTCATTTTGCCCACCCCCAGGCTAATGGGAGGGAGAGCACCGTGTCCAGAAGACAATGAACCTCTGAGTCTTCACCGCCGAGTCCTGTGGTCTTTCTTTGTATATGCCGTGGTCTTCATACACTGGAGTCAGAGATGAGCAGACACCAATAGATATAGATACAACAGTCTAGCTCTACTATTAAAATGACACAGTCAACCCTGTTGCACAACTGGTTGCCTGAAACACCATAGCCCAGGGACTTAGGCACTCACATAGGAGGTGGGGAACCAGTTTACCATTCTGCTTCCACTTGCACTAGGGACTTGAACCTGGGTTTTCCCTTTCTGATAGCCTGCAGACCAGTGGGTATTTTGGGGGCGAGTTACTCTGGATCTCTCCGGTTTAACCTATAGCGTTTTCCAGGAATGATGTGTAGCACTGTCCGCAACGTGCATTTAACTCACAGCAACGTGTTCCTGTGTCCATAGCCTCAATTTCCCCAACTATGAAATAGGCATAACACCACCTGACTGGGGTTTTATGAAGTTTTTATAGGACCTTCTTCTTCCCCCTTTTGACACAGGTGTTTCAGCAGGACTTGGCCACCATGGGTCAGTCCAGTTAGGAGGGGAGCTGGGGTCAGGTATCTTTGGTGCAATTCTGTTTACATGGAGGTTACAAAGTCCTGTTTCCTAGAGCACATGAGCAGCCAGTCAGCCAAGGACAGTTCCTCGGTTGACAGTAACAAACCTTTCACTTTTCCCCCTCGAACACCTCTGCCCAGCAGTTAACTGTGATCTCCCAGAAGGTGGCTTCAAATCATCAGCGCCAGGGGTTATGGGCCCAGCATACTTCCACGGACAATCTCAGCTCCTGAGCAGCCTTTGGTTTGGGTGCAAGCATGTGCATTGCAGTCACTTGCAGCTCTCTCTAAGGGACATACTAGTCTTAAAGAAATTAGCTTTACTTATTGCCTCGATCAGCTAGAAATGGAGACTCTTTTAAAACCCATTCAGAAGGAAGGCAATAAGTGACTGGGTACGCTGCAAATCTTACATGCTAACCTTTCATATCACCACCACAAAGACAACTCACTTTTCCACTCCTCTCCACACCTCTTTCAACCACCCAGTGTTGAGTGTCTCTAGGTCCCGCCGAATTTTCTGATGAAGAGACTCTGCTCATCCTGTTCTAAGGAGGATCTCACTCCCGTGACATGTCCCTGGCCTCAGTTCCTACAGATACATTATCCATTTCAGGGGACAGCAACACTGAATTCCTGTCTCCTGAAACCTCCTCACATTGTCCATATGGGTAACTCTGGGCTTAACCCTGAAACTCTATCCCATGCCCCAGTCTGTTTATTCAGCAAAAGTATGTGCCTGTTTAGTTGTGGAGTGTAAGGTTTCTGGCTAGACCACGGGTGGGCAATTACTTGGACTGAAGGCCACTTAGGGAGTTTTAATGAGCTGTTGCTGGCCCCCCACCCCCCAACAACTCACCCAAACTCCTTAAGTGTTAGATTACTAAACTGGTCCAGGGGTGCCAGACAGTGCCAGCGGGTGGTCAGGCAAGGACTCCCGTGGGTAGGGCGCTCTCGGCTGGGTGGAGGAGATGGGGCCACAGGAATTGGCATCCCGGAGCAGGATGGGTGAGTGGGGCCAGGGCTGGGATCACAGGATGGTGACAGTGCAGGGCCAGGGCCCAGGGCAGAACCACGATCTGCTCCTCACATGGACCCGCACTGTTACCACCCCACAATCCCAGCCCCGGTCCCCGCCCCACCCATCCATTAATTCTGCACAAATTGTTTGTGGATAATTTGTGCAGAAAATGTGATGTCTGCATTGGGAAAGGAGGGCCTGCTCCTTTAAACTTGTCCCAGCTCCTTTAATCGTCTGTCATATAACCATGCCATTTGTGCAACCTGCTTCATTAAACTGCAGCTGAGCCTGGTCCTCTCCTTTTGGCGCACACTGGTCAGCAGAGCTCCTCTCATTACCTCCAAGCCACATGAGTGTTGGGGCAGGGGGTCTCCTGGGCCTCCTATGGCAGAACTGGGTACAGCCAGCAGAGACATATTCATAATCACTAGTTTTTCCCAGTTCCAATGTAATATTTTCCTTTAAACTTCAGCTTTTCCAACCATGACCAGAAAGTTGTAAGGTAGTGTGGTACTGGGAGGGGGGTTGCCTATTCATCACCCTGTCCTGACTACTTTGACACTGGGGTCCTCTCTTTTAGAAGCTTTCAACTGATCTGGAAAGCACTTCTGCTTTCCCACTTCCAGGAGATGTACCAGGAACCACTTCTGTTCTGCAAATGATGGGAAGAGAGGAGACGCCCTTCCTCCCTGACCACACTCACTCCCTCGGATTGCAGATTCCTTGCTCTCCCTCTGAGAGCAGCATCCGTAAGAAGCCCTGCTGGAAAACTCCCTGGACAAGGCATCAGGATGGTCAAGCTTGCTCCTAGGCCTATGAAGGATGGTGAAATCAGAGTCTGGCGGTTTTTCCACTTGACACATGGCCTCTCGTGTTTCTTGAACCTCCAAAGCCATTGCAAGGTGGCTGGGCCTGTCCTTGCCCCAGCTTTCCTTCTGCACAAGCTAAAATGTGCTCTAAAGATAACCGTTCAGAACAGGTCCTCATAAGATGGCACAATCACCTCTCTGAGGAGAGCTTAGACCTTTGCTCCAATAATCCTTCACCCAAGTCCTTAGGTTTCCATATTGTCCACAAACCAAACCATAATCATTGGCATCTGTGTCCCATATGAAAGAGGTTTGGAAACCCAGATATGCCTTACCAGGAGCAGGCATTGTGACCAGATGGAGTTACTCAGCTGACTCATTCCCACTGCAATGGTTTATATTCCTCACCTATTGCATGCAAGGATTTTGCAATATGATGAATCCATAATGAAACCTTCTGTAACTGAAGCAGAGTTCAGCCAAACTTTGCATCCCTGTGAGCGGTTGGGGATGTGGTCTGTTGTGACAGCCTTGACTGTATTGTGTCTGTGGAAATTTTCTCTTTGCTGACTGCAGGTCTCAGGTACTTTACCCCTTTTTGGAACAACTTACACTGTCTTGAGTCCAGTTGCAGACTGGCAGCTTTCAGCTCCTCCAAGAGCATTTGCAAATGCATCAGGTTTTGTTCACCAATATACCCCATACAGGCCCAGAGGGTCATGCCACATAAGGCCCTCCCCAGAAGCCTCTCACGTGTGGCAGATCCATTGAAGAAGCCATCACTTTAACTTGTTACAGGCTTTGTCCTGCTGTGCTGTGCACAGAAGATAACTTGCAGTGCCAGAGAGTTGAGAATAAGACTCAGCAGGAATCATCTCTCTTGGATCTTGTTCTGACCAGTAGGAAAGAACGGGTGGATGCTGTCAAGGTGATAGGAAAGTTGGGAAGAAGTGATCGTGTTATGATAGAATTTATGATTCAAAGACAGGGAAGGCAGGAGATCAGCAGAACTGCGATACTGGATTTCAAAAGGGTGGAAATCTACTAACTCTGGGGAATAGTAGGCAATATAGTAGGGAATAGTAGTAAGAGGAACAGTAGGTAAGGCCCAGGACAGACTGAAGATAAAGGGTTCCAGTAGGGTTGGCCATTTCTGAAGGACATAGTACTAGAAGCTCAACAAGAAGCTATTCTGAAATGATGGAAACACACAATGAATGGCAGGAGAGCAATGGGGCTGCACAAGCTGCTGCGTAGATGCCTCCAAATCAAAAGGAAAATGAAGAAGCAATGGAAGGAAGGGCAAATCACTGTGGAAACAAACCTCACTCTCACCTGCCCCAGACCAGACCCTGCAGCTCCAGCGGAAGATGTTTGCCAGCCTCTGGGGTGGTCACCTTTGCTTTGCAAACAGAGATATGCCTGGAATTAGCAAGGCTCTGAAAAGCACCTTTTTTACAGACAATCAGAGAGGGAAATAAAACAGAAAAAGGCTTTGTCACACAGACGATCAAACTGAACTGTAAATTGGAGAAACAGAATGCAAGAAAATCAACCAAAAGTGATCTCATCCTGCTTTTCTTATGAGAAAGCAGCACATCCCTCTGACCAGCAACGAGTCCCCGCCGCCCCTTTGAAGATTAGAACAGAGATCGGAGAGGGAGCGACGGTCTTGTGAGAAGTGGGCACCCGCAGGCGACCAGATATTTTTATCTTTGATGGATGTTTTGTATTCAGAACACTTTCTCTTTTTGATATACTGCTCTGTGAATGTCCTTTCACAGCATCCGATGAAGTGAGATTGGGATCACAAAAAGCTTACGCATATCTGATTTAGTTAGTCTATCAGGTGCATTTCAACAAGGTTTTATTACATCAGCCCTTTATAAGTTTCCTCTGGCAGTTAATTAAAGGCATGGTAAAACAGGACAAGTTCTCTGGGCCTCTCAGGGCAAGTTTCATAATGGGCCAAATCATCAGCTGATGTAAAGTAGCTTGACTCGGATGAGCTGTGCCAATTAACACCAGCTGATAACTCTGTCCAACGTTTATAGAAACCTGTTGAGCAATGACTGTCTGGTGGGTTTAAATAGTATCTGTTTGAAGAGACAAACAGGACTTTTTTTTTAGTTGTAGGTGCCAAAGGTAAGTGGGGTTGACAAGCCAGTCGATTGACTGATCAAATATTGTCAATTTATTGGTCAATTGACTGCATATTTTTGACCGGTCAAAGATTATAGCAATTTTACAATAAACTAACGGTTTTTGTAGTCTTCTTGACAAAATTATGATTTTTTTTGTGTTATTTATTTTTATTTAGTTGTGTTTTTATTCCATTCTTAATGGAATTTTTTGTGTGGATTATTTTGACCTATTAGCATTTTTTTTTCAATTTTTTTACCAATGTTTGACCAGTCAATTGCCTGGACTTTATTTGACCATTCAAATACCCAGCTCTAGAAATAAGATATCGTAGCAGGGTGCATGGCTCAGGTGCTGCAGCCCAGCGGCAGGTTATTGAAAGGGGATTGCCTGCCTGCCTAGGAGGACTGAGCCAGATGATGGGGATGATTGTATGGCCCTGAGGAAGTTAAAAGCTCTCAAGGAAGGGAACAGAGGGGGAAAGGAAAGGCTGAGGAGATATCACAGAGCTGAGATTACTCTCTCAGGGTCTGGGAAAGGACCCCAGGGTGTGAGTTAACCCTTTATTATTTAGTTATTTGTTTGTACTATGATTATGTTGTTTCCTGTGGGGATAAATTTAATCCAGGAAAAATAAAACTGTGCTATAAACGGTGACAACCTCCTACAAACATGTTTTCTGTATTTCTCTCCTAGACTCCCGGGAACAGAGACAGAAAAGACCTGATAGTGAAGTCACATGCTTCATCTCCCTGAAGAGCAGACTCATTCTCTCAGCCAGCATTTCCCTGTCCTTTGAGGCCCTGGTTCCCCCTTTTTAAGTCTGCTGTGCTTGTACCCCTAGGTTTTTGTGTTATGTATAACAAAATCTTATGGCCCTACAACCTCACTGTAACCTCTCTGGGGACCTGAAGGATTTAGCGGAGTCAGTCAGAGGCATGATATATGAAGAATGCACCCAGGGCTGTCCTCTCCCCCTCTGCCCCCCACACTAGGCAGCATGCAGGAGCAGCAACAAGCACCGTTGCATACAGTGTGTGCCACAGAGTGCAAGACATTCTGGGAATTATACAGGAGACCCTCACCATTCACGGGGCATACGTTCTGGAGATCCTCACGAATGGTGAAATCCGCAAATACTGATGGAGCTCCCCATCAGACCCCACAGCTACCCCCTGCTCCCCCCCAACATTGTTTGCAGGGCTCCCCCACAGTGCCTCGGGACCGACCCCTTCCCCCCAAGCGCTGCCACAGCTTCCTCCGGGAGAGAAGATACCGCTGCTGCCATCACTTCCCTCCATGTCCCCAGCACTCTCTCTCTGCCCTCCCCCGTAAATATTTCAGTCCGTGAATCCAGAGTTTGCAAATAGTGAGGGTTTCCTGTAATTCTGTAGACTGGCAGAAGAAGTCATTCTGGGGGGTGACTTTCACCCCATTTTTTTGCTGCTGAAGCTCCTGTCAGAAGGGCAAAATATTGCTGACTTTGGCAGCCAAAAATGGGGTCAATTATGCCCCCGACAGCAGCAAACTCTACCCTATGATACTACGATGCTCAGAAAGCCTTGCACTCCATGACACACATCGCCTGCACTACTGCAGTGTGCAGCCAGAGAAGTGCAAGCAGAGCAGGGAATGGGTGAAGGAGCCACACCCCCAAATCCTGCCTGCCTTCTTGTACCTCTCCCCTTAGGCAGTGCTCAGGGCACATACCCCCTCCCCTGCTCCATGTTGCACTACTGGAGTCAGTCTTTGTCTACACTACAATGTTGTGTCAGTAACATTTCAAGGGCCTTCACACTCAAGCCTCTCTGACATAGCAGAACCCTCTGCTCTGCTGGCAGAGATACTCCAGACCTGCTGAGATGAAGCCATCCCCTGACAGGTGGTTGAAAGCGTGTAAAAACAACCCCACGCCTGAGGCTGGCTGCTACAGTCTCTTCAGCCCTTGGTGCCTTCCCAACTATGTGGAGCTGCTGAAAGCGCCCAAGGGTGGCAGCTTGCCAGTGGTGGGGGCAGTCTCCTGCTAGCCATTTGACACAAGCAGCCTCCTGGGACAAGGTCTTGTCCTTTTTTTTCTTCCTTTCCCTGTATATTAACCCTTTCCCATTTTCTGCTTCCCCATCCCTTCCTGTGTACCCTCAAGAAATCCACATATCCTGGCTTGAGAAACACTGGGTGCGCCTACATGAGACACTAATGTTACAGTAGAGTAATTCCACTGCACGTTAACATGGATGGCAAAAATCATGCTAATGAGCTAATGTGCAGTAGAATGAATACACTGCACATTAGTGTCATATAAAAAGTGTTTGCTTTACTGTGCAGTAGTGCCAATTACAGTGCATTGAGTTAGTAGCTGTTATTACAGATGCTAACTTAATGTGCTGTAATTACAGTGCATTAATGAACGTGTAGATGTGTCCACTGTCTTAAGCCACATTTTCAAGCTTGGGAGCCCAAAGATACACAGATAAGAGCCTTAAATAAGGGAGAATGGTGTCCACCCATTCAAGTCAATGAAGCAAAACTGATTGAAACCAGCCCAGGGTCTATTCAAACTCCTAAATACGCATTCATTTTCAGACGTGCTGAGGCCTCGCAACCATCCACTAGATGTCCCTGAAACCTCAAGATTTTAAACACTCGGTGCTGACAAATGCAGGGCCTGATCTTGAAGGTTAAGAGGACTAGCGCTACCTGATGCAACTTCCTAGACCTTCAGTGCCCTGAGTTCTGGAGAGGTTCAGCTTCAGGGAGATGGTGGCTGGTTTCATGGCACCAGTGGAGGCCTGGTATGGTGGGAAGGGGTCACTAGTTCTCACAGCTTTCCCATGACACTTAGAATACCAAATGCCTTTTCCTAGACCCCTGGCCTCTAGGTGAATATTGTTAGGTAAATACTTCCCATTTCATTAAGAAGACAAACAAGCAAGGTAAGTGTCTAGCCTAACCTGGTGAGAAGAAAATCTGGGAAACCTGAGCTGAGTGCATTCAAAGGGCTCAGAAAGCAGAAGACCAACAAGCAGGACCCCGGATTTGTTTCTTTCTTTCGAAGGCAGTGGGGTTTTTATATTTCAAAGTTAAAACCTGGCAGGGAAGGGTCTGACTTTTCATTTTTGAAGGTCTGAGCTTGGCAACCCAGGGAGCAGCAAGGTGGACTTTTGAGCTCTCCTCTTGCTTCTGCCTCTGACTTGCTGTGTGCCTGGGGTCAAGTCCTGGCAGTACTCTGGCTTGGAAAGGCAGACATAGAGCATCATATATGTAGTGCCACAGTCATTGGTCCGGGGCACTCACTCACTCTGCGGTGAGATGCTGACAGCCTTTTCCACTGTGAGAGTTGACACCCTATATTCCAGGGCACCTTACAGAGCTGGACTCTCACCTGTTCCCCAGGTAGGGCTTGTGTCTGTGTGTGGGTGGAACTGATATGTCAGTAATGCAAAGGGCAAGACAGGTGGGGATGAGAGAGGCAGGGATGTTTGCACAGGCAGGGAACACCTCTGTTTAATTTAGGAGTGATTCACGGAGGCTCACACCCTGCCTCCTCATTTCAGCCATCACTGCCCAGCCACCCATTCAGCTGCCCAAGCCACCCACAGGGTAAGTGGTCAGTCACTGTGGTGCACAAAAAAGTTTTGCCTGTCTGTGCTCAGGATTTACATGGGAGCAGCTGCTGATGCCTGTAACTGGTGCAAATCCTCAGGGAACATGTTCATCTCCCACCTTAAGGATCGGCTAGGGGCTGGACGCATGGGGGCTGATTGCTGGACCTTCCATTCATGCCTGACATCAGTGGGAATTGATACAGGAGTGGGCCCTGAGCTAGGGACTGATGAGGGCTCATGACCCTCAGCTGAAAGGCACCTGCAGCACGAGCCTTGTAGGAAGGTCTTGTGCCACTAAGGCAGACAAGGTTCTTTGGGTGAACCTGATATCTTTTCTTAAACCAACTTAAATAGTTGTAAAACAATTTTTAAGCAAGCTTTCAGGTTTAAAAAAGGCACTAAGGCTCCCTTGCAATACGCAAAAGCTAAGCCATTGGCATGGGCCTCTCAGGCTTTAATGGAAACTCAGGGGATTCTACTTCATAGATTTCATAGACGTTAGGGCTGGGAGGGACCTCGGAAGATCATCAAGTCCAGCCCCCGCCCCAAGGGGCAGGAAGTCAGCTAGGCTCAAAGGATCCCAGCAAGATAAATGTCCAAATGTTTCTTAAAGGAGTCCAGAGTAGGTGCTTGCACCACCTTTGGTGGCAGTCTGTTCCAGGCCTTTTGGGCTTGGACAGTAAAGTTCTTCCTTATGTCCAGCCTGAAACGGTCTTGGAGGAGTTTGTGACCATTTGACCTTGTCATCCCATGGGGCGCTCTGGTGAACAGGCATTTCCCCAGATCCTGATGCACACCCCGACGTACTTATAGCCTGCCAGCAGGTCCCCCCTGAGCCTGCGCTTTTCCAGGCTGAATTGTCCCATGGCTCTCAGCCTCTCATCATAAGGCCTGTTGTTTTGCCTTCGGATCATGTGTGTGGCTCTCCTCTGGACTCTGTCAAGCTTTTCCACATCCTTTTTAAATGTGGAGCCCAGAACGCAGTACTCCAGCTGCGGCCTCACCAAGGCTGACTACAGTGGGGTGACGACATCCTGGGATTTGCTAGAGAAGCATCTATAGATGCAAGCCAGAGTTTTGCTCACTTTACCAGCTGTGACATCACATTGGTGGCTCATATTCATCTTGTGGTCAATCATGACCCCCAAGTCCCTTTCAGCTGTGGTACATGCTGCGGGTTTTTTTTCCTAGCGTGGAGTACCTTGCATTTTTTGGTGTTGAACGCCATCAGGTTTTTGTCCGCCCATTTTCTGAGCCTAAGTCAGCCTAGATCACCATCCTGTCCTCAGGTGTGGATGCTCTACCCCAAAGTTTGGTGTCATCGGCGAACTTGGCCAGTCTGCTTCTGATACCAATCTCTACATCATTAATGAAGATGTTGAAGAGTATGAGCCCAAGGACAGAGCCTTGGGGGACTCCACTGGTCATGGCTCACCATGATGATTGACTTTCGTCAACTACCGCTCTCTGGGCCTGACCTCGGAGCCAATTGCCCAGCCATCAGACTGTGACGTAGCCAAGGCCACAGTTGGCCAATTTTTCCATGGGGAGATCATGGGACACCAAGTCAAAGGCTTTTTTAAAGTCAAGGTATATGATGTCAATCTCTTCTCCCTTGTCCAAGTGATAGGTCACCTAGTCATAGACGGAGATGAAATTGGTCAGGTAAGACCTACACACAACAAACCCATGCTGGCTATCCCTCAGGATGTTGCCATCAACCAGCTTGTTAAGAATGGTCTCTGATAATTTTTTCCAAGATCTTCCCCAGGATAGAGGTCAGGCTGATATGCCTGTAGTTCCCTGGATCTACTTTCCTCCCTTTCTTGAAGATAGGCACCACATTGGCCTTCTTCCAGTCTTTGGGCACTTCACCTGAGCACCATGAGTTCTTGAAGATCTGTGCCAGGAGCCTGCCAGCTCTTTAAGTACCCTGGGGTGTAAACTGTCTGGGCCAGCTGACTTGAAGATGTCCAGCCCCTCAAGGTGTTCCTTCACACGGTCTGCAGTGATGTAGGGTAACAATTCTCCCTCACCCTGGTTGTCCTGTACCATGTTGAGCAGGGCAGTTCCTTGGGGTTGGGGAAAGACTGATGCAAAATACCCATTAAGCAGGTTGGCTTTTTCCTGGGGATCAGTTATCCCATTTGGTTTATGCATGTG
>NW_017729032.1:4960163-4961436 GCF_001723915.1 Gavialis gangeticus | reverse complement strand
GAGTTCAGTCGCAGCCTTGGCTTTCCTGGTTTGCTCCCTGCAGGTCCGGACCAGTGCAAAGTACTCCTCCTTTGGGGTGGATCCAGTCCTCCATCCTTTATAGGTCTTTCTTTTTAGATGCAGGAGGTCCACAAGTCCCCTGCAGAGCCAAGGGGGCTGCTGTGCCCTTTTGCCGCCTTTCCTCCGAGACAGGATAGACATTGCTTGTGCTTTCAGAATCGCTCCCTTGAGGCGCAACCACTCATCCTGACATCCCCTCCCCTTTGGGTCGTGGTCCCTTAGGGCCTCACCTACAAGCCTCCTGAGCTTGTCAAAGTCGGCTTTCCTGAAGTCAATGACTTCTGCATTGCTGACTGACTTGCCAGCTTTACAGTGGATAGTGAATGTGATCAGTTTGTGGTCACCGTCTCCCAATTTCCCTTCAATCATTAGGTCGCTGACTAGATCATCCCCTGTTGCCAGTCCCAGGTTGAGCAGTGCTTTGCCTCTTGTCAGCCCATAGACTTCCTGCGTCAGATAGAGCTCATCCGCGCACGTGAGGAAGCTTTGAGACCGTTCGGATTTGGCCAAGTGCTCTTCCCACAAGATGTCCAGGTAGTTGAAGTCTCCCATGACAACTATGCCCTGGGAGCGTGCAGCCTCAGCCAGTTCCCTGGCGAACTTCTGGTCGAGCTCTTGATCCTGATTAGGAGGTCTGCAGTAGACTCCTACCATTGTGTCCCCTGTGTCATGTTCCCCATGTATTTTAACCCAGAGGGTCTCCAGTCATCCACCCAGGGTGCCAATGTTGGCTTGCAGGGACGCGTAGCTTTTCTTGACATAGAGAGCTGCTCCCCCGCCCCTTTTATCTGCATGATCTCTCCTGTACAGGGTATAGCCATCTATACTTGTGGCACAGTCATAGTGGAGTCCCACCAGGTCTCTGTTATCCCTATGACATCATAGTCATTCTTGTTTAGCAGGAGGACCAGTTCCTCCTGTTTATACCCAAGCTCCTGGCATTGGTGTACAGACACATATGTGTCCCACTGGACGCCCTAGTCCTCCCTACACATCGTTCCAGGGCTGGGGCTGGGGTGGGTTCCCTTAAGTGCCTTAGCCTGCTAGATTTGCAAAGGTTGCCCAGTGGGCTAGCTGTGGCGGTAGTCCCCGCATCCCCCAGCAGGCTTAATTTAAAGCCCAGTCGAGCAGATCAGTCATTCTGGCTGAGAAGAGCCTCCTCCCCAGTGCAGCGAGGTGGAGGCTGTCTCTTCCCAGCAGACCACTGCCTCTC
>NW_017729032.1:4947261-4955163 GCF_001723915.1 Gavialis gangeticus | reverse complement strand
CCGAGACAGGATAGACATTGCTTGTGCTTTCAGAATCGCTCCCTTGAGGCGCAACCACTCATCCTGACATCCCCTCCCCTTTGGGTCGTGGTCCCTTAGGGCCTCACCTACAAGCCTCCTGAGCTTGTCAAAGTCGGCTTTCCTGAAGTCAATGACTTCTGCATTGCTGACTGACTTGCCAGCTTTACAGTGGATAGTGAATGTGATCAGTTTGTGGTCACCGTCTCCCAATTTCCCTTCAATCATTAGGTCGCTGACTAGATCATCCCCTGTTGCCAGTCCCAGGTTGAGCAGTGCTTTGCCTCTTGTCAGCCCATAGACTTCCTGCGTCAGATAGAGCTCATCCGCGCACGTGAGGAAGCTTTGAGACCGTTCGGATTTGGCCAAGTGCTCTTCCCACAAGATGTCCAGGTAGTTGAAGTCTCCCATGACAACTATGCCCTGGGAGCGTGCAGCCTCAGCCAGTTCCCTGGCGAACTTCTGGTCGAGCTCTTGATCCTGATTAGGAGGTCTGCAGTAGACTCCTACCATTGTGTCCCCTGTGTCATGTTCCCCATGTATTTTAACCCAGAGGGTCTCCAGTCATCCACCCAGGGTGCCAATGTTGGCTTGCAGGGACGCGTAGCTTTTCTTGACATAGAGAGCTGCTCCCCCGCCCCTTTTATCTGCATGATCTCTCCTGTACAGGGTATAGCCATCTATACTTGTGGCCCAGTCATAGTGGAGTCCCACCAGGTCTCTGTTATCCCTATGACATCATAGTCATTCTTGTTTAGCAGGAGGACCAGTTCCTCCTGTTTATACCCAAGCTCCTGGCATTGGTGTACAGACACATATGTGTCCCACTGGACGCCCTAGTCCTCCCTACACATCGTTCCAGGGCTGGGGCTGGGGTGGGTTCCCTTAAGTGCCTTAGCCTGCTAGATTTGCAAAGGTTGCCCAGTGGGCTAGCTGTGGCGGTAGTCCCCGCATCCCCCAGCAGGCTTAATTTAAAGCCCAGTCGAGCAGATCAGTCATTCTGGCTGAGAAGAGCCTCCTCCCCAGTGCAGCGAGGTGGAGGCTGTCTCTTCCCAGCAGACCACTGCCTCTCTCACCAAAGAGCAGACTGTGATTGTGGAAGCTGAAGCCTTCACGATGGCACCAGTGCCGCAGTCTTTGGTTAACTACCTCGATCCTCCTCTCCCTCCTCAGCCGATAACCCCAAACTGGGAGGAAAACACCACCTGTGCCCCCAACACCCTAAGCCCCACTCCCAAAGCCCTGTAGCTTCTCATGACCCGGCTGGGATTGCTCTGAGCCATGTCATTCGTGCCCACACGGATAAGGAGCATAGGATAGTGGTCAGTGGGCCAGATGAGCTTTGGGATCCTCCCAGATACTGTAACCTCCATGACAGGCGTGCCCCATCCTAAAGCCCTTGGGCAAAACTCAAGGATGTGGCAAGACTGGGCCAGGCAGAGGCAAGATGATTCAGTAGATTACCCAGGCAGTCTGGCTATTGGAGTCCCAGCACAGCCACCCTATGGACAGAGGGAGGGGCAGCACACGTGATGTCCCACTGTGTCTCTGGGAGTAAGGCCAAACCCGAAGTTAGATGCCACAGACTGAAAGAGCTTGTCCATACCACTGTGGTGAGGGGTCTGAGCACTTGAGCATGCCCTGGCCCTAGGCACACTCCAAACCCAGAAATACATCAGTCAGGCTACTTTGGGCTTATGGATGAACTTCTAAGTTTGAAGTATTTCAGCAGACCCAAGGGCAGGCTGGGCAAGGCATGCTCAGGATCTGCGTGCCAGGACCCACCGCCACCCCAGTGTGAGCAAGCCCGAAGGGCAAAGACATGGCAGTGGCATCTAAACTGGGTTTGGCTGAATAGGGTTGCGCTTCTGAACTGAGACTTTAGCGGGCACCCTGTCAAAATTAGAGTCAAAGCAATGGGAGTTACACACTGAGTAAAGATATTGGATGATGGGCAATCCCCTTTGCTTCTTTACCAGTGGAAATGCTGTTGCCCAGCCCAAAATGACCTAAGTGACAGGGCTCCCCAACTTTCCTGGAGAGTCTAATTCACGGCAGACCAGATCTTCCTGTGAGGACATGTTTTCCTTTTGTTGCATAATTGATAGATATTAATTACACATGGCAGTGGTGGTAGTTCAGTTTTAGAAAAGGAGAAAGGACAATAGACCTCCTGTTTGTCTTCAGACTCCTATAAGAAAAGGAGAGAGAGAAGAATACATGGACTTTGTGTTTGACTAGGTTCTAAGAGAAGAAAAGGAAAGTATCAGCAAAGTACACAAGGCTAATAAAAGATATGTATCATCATATCTCCATACAAGTCAAAACAAACACTAGCAATACAGATGTTTGAAGCTGAAGGTGGTGTCCATCAGGGGTCTGCACTCAGCCCCCTCCCTCTTTGCTAGGGTGACAGATGTCACGAGCAAAGACATTAGAAGAGCTGTATTGTGGGGTATGTTGCTTACAGATGACCTCATGACTTGCAGAGAGAAGTAGCACCAGAAAATTTCAAAGAATGGCAGGGCATACTTGAGAGCAAAGGTCTTCTAGCCAAAGCAACGAAGACCGAAAGGAACATCTGTGGAAATGCACATGTGGGTGTAATAGAAAACTGCGGGCAGCAAATTAAAGAGATGAATCGCTGTAAGTACCTGGGTTCCATCATGAATAAAATGTCCCTATATGATGAGCTGGGTGCACAGAATAATTGGAGGCAATTATCAAGGTGATACAGGGTAAAAGGATACCATCCATGCTGTAGCACGAGATTTACAGAATAGCCATCAAATCTTACTTATGTCTTGAAAAGTTGGGTGGTAGTCAAGAAAAAAGAAAGGGGACTGGACCCCTTTCAGTACTTAATGGGCGTTAGACCAAGAGCATGGTACACAAGAATCTGACTAGCCCTAATAAAGGAGGGTCTGAAAATAAGAACTGTAACACAGGGCCCGATCAATGAAAGAAATGTGTGGCGAAAGCCATTTAAACATTAGCAACCCTGGAGAAGAAAAAGGCTGAAGAAGTGTGAGCCATAGTGGTAGTACTGTCATGGACAAAGACCCCATTGTTCGAGGCAAAGACCACAGATGCTCCCTGCCTCAATTTGGTGCCTACAACCTAAGACAAGAGCCAACAGGTGGCTAAGGAGAGAGACAGGAGTTGAGCCTCGTTCTGTCCCACCCACTTCCCTGCACTTTAATCTTCATATTTTACGTTATGGTCCAACATCAGCTTCCAGTAAGTAAGTCATTTCTTTATTTAATGTTTTTGCTGTGTTTGCCTATTATGAATATAAATAATGTACGCTATATAGATAACAAAAATTGTATATTTTATAAAGACCTATAAAATGCTAAATCTAAAGGACGTCCACCTACTAATGCGGAACAGAATAGACGTTCCAATTTGTTAGAAAGACGACATCCGTTTAAAGCTGATACTATTTTCCTAGAAGATGTATAGCAACAGCTTGGAGCCATTCCAGCTCATTGTTAAGTACATATTTGTACACTTTGAAAAATGTAGATTTATTCACCATACAAGGTGTGACCAAGTTATTTGTTATCTAAGAGACACATGGTTCCCATGAATATCTGTGTTTTATTTATTGTAGTGTTGTGGCTCCTAGGATCCCGAGGCATAGAGCAGCATCCCCGAATGCTAGGTGCTGTACAAACACAGAACAGAAAGATAGCCCTTGCCTCAAAGAACTTACACTGTTCCCCTCCCATGGGAAAACTGGGAAAATAACTGTTATTGCAAGCTCCATGATGGGAAGGGAGGTGCTTGAGGCCACATGGAGCAGAACAGATGCATGACTATTAAACATGGTTGATCTCAAGGATCTGGGGCAGGACAGTGACCGAGATCCCAGCCTTGCTCCACCTGACTGCTCCTCGAGCATCAGGGTTTTCCTTGTTCAGGGATAGAAAGTTCATGGACACACCCCATGAAAATTGCAGCTATCGTGGGATGTATTGATACCATTAGCTTTTCCCAGTGCATCAGGCCATCTCTCCTGAGTATCACGCTGATTCCCTACTCGCCTTACAGAAAGAACGGCATGAAATCTAGAGGTTGCTGAGCTTTTGTAAAGCTTCCACGAGCAAGGAGATCCCCACTGTCCTGGTGAATGCCTGTGGAGGGTCCCAATTCCAGGTGTCAAGGTGGTTCCTGGCATCATCTGTTTAGCACCCGGTGGAGCCTGTGTAACCCGCTAGTGGAGTCAGCACGGTGCCTGCAGAGGCCGCGTGCACAGTGGGTATCACCTGCCTGTGCAGAAAGTTTGTACATAGTCACAGAACCAGGTGAGATATCCCCAGTGGGACCCAGGGGGAAACATTTCCGAGGGAAAAGGCAAAGACTGTACTCTGCCAAGCAAGGTGGGGGAGGCATGGGCCAATTCACCTGTCAATGCATCCTGGTGTCCCAGCTGGCCCCGAGCGCTCAGGACGGGGTCTGAAGAGTCCTTCTAGCTCCTGACCCCTTGAGGAACAGCGGGAGAGCCTCCCAGCCAGCAGGCAGGCCAGCCTGGGAAGGGCTCATCACTGCATGGGGAGCAGCTCCACGTGAGTTTTCTGCCCAGCAGGAGCCACGGGTCTTGCCCAGCCCGACGCACCGTTTTTGGTTGCAATTTCTCCGTCAGTCTGATAAAAGGTATCATCTTCTCGGCGTCCACAGGCTTCGAGACGCAATTCCAGCTCAGCCCCAAGCAGCGGTGGCCTTAGGGCTGTTGGGGCCCTGGGCAAGAGTCATTTGGGGCTCCTTCGAGGCAGAAGCTGAAGAAAAAGTTTGTAATAAGTTGAAGAAAGACAGAAAGGCGGGGGGGCGGGGGAAGTTAAATAAATAGTCAAGCCCTAAGATGCAAACAGACCCACTTCCTTGTACAAACCTCACGGCCTCCAAAAAACGGTTGCCAAATTTGGGGGCCCCCTAAAGCGCAGCTTGCCCTCCCCTACTGGCCCGGCCTCTGCCTCCTGCTCCTGCCCCGGGCTGGGCACGGGCTTGGAGCGGGTTTGGGGGGTGGGGAGGAGGCTGCAGCTGTCACCCTGTAACACAAAACCGCTCCAGCCCGGGCTAAAACTGGGGCAGCTGGAGCGTGACAGCTGCCGGGAGCCACCCCCCGCCCTCCCCTTCCCCGCGGCGAGGCCGGCTCGGCAGCGAGGGCTGCTTTGGACCGCTTCATTCTGAAGCACTTCCCGGAACGGCGGCGAGCCGCGAAGGGCATCCCACAGTGCTCCGCTCCGGGCGCTCACAGCCATTTTGAAGCGCTCCAGCGGGGGGAGGGGGCGGGGCTGGAGCGCTCCGAATGTGGATCGCTCCAGGCGCGGGCGCCGCAGCCGCAGCGGAGCGGGGCCGGGCGCTGCGCAGCCTCCCCCGGGCCGGGACCCGCCGAGCAGGTCAGACCCGCAGCTGCTCCCGTGCAGGCGGGGACGTGGGAGCCGGCTTTCCTCCCGGATCAGTTGGCCGGGGGCGCGCGCCCTGGGTGCACAGGGCTGTTTTGGGGTGCAGGGTCACCGCCGGGGACGCAGCTGGGCACAACCTGGCCAGGAAGCTGAACCCCTTTCCCGCTCGGCTTGGCCGCCCTGCACCTGGCTGCCCCGTGAGGCGGGGTCGCAGGGCCCTGCGCCCCCAGGATTTGGGTCTGGCCGACCGTCCCCCCGGGAGAAGCCGGGTGCCTCTCCCGTCGCCCGGCGCGAGCCGGAGAGGTGAGCGGGGAGGCGGCTGAGCGACTCCCGTCAAAAAGACTCACTGAACACGGCAAACTCCTTCCAGCCCTGTTAACGTCCCGGGTTTTCAGGTGCATAGCAGCCCGGATGCGTGCGAAGGGCCGAAAGGAGCCGGCCCTGGGTGAGAACCGGGTCTGTAGGAATCAACGACCCAGAAAATTCAGCCCGTCCAACTCGCGCTGTTTTGAGTCTTGACTTTTTTTTTTTTTTTTACAGTCCTCCCCTCCCTCCTGGTCTCAGCTTCCCGAGCTCGTGTTTCACTGCATCCAGCCCTGCTAGCTCTTTTGGTCTGGCAAAGAGAAAATCCAAGCCCCTGCAGTAAAAAAAAAAGGATGAATAGTAACTCGGGGCATTGCCAGCTGTTTGGCTTGAAGCTTTCCAAGTGCCTTTGAAGTGCTGCAAAAAGCGGTGGTGCACACACACGCCTGATGAGGCACTTCAGAGATGCCCGTTCCACTTCAGAAATGACCCTGGGAAAAAACCAGCAACGTGTTTGAAGTGCTTCACTCCGGAGCGCTTCATGTCATGTTGGCACCCTCCAGCACAGCCCCGTAGGGGGCTGCTGGGTCCTCCAGCATCCCACGGTGCTCTGCTCCCCACCCCTCCACACAGCTCGAAGCAGCTGCCTTGGTGACACGCTGATCTCCACTGCTCCGAGCTCGCAGAATCAAGCTCGCATGTGGTCTCGGCTATTGATTTTCGGGCACAACGGCAAGCCAAGCCCTTGCTTTGCCTGCCCCCTGCTCCGAGGGCTCAGCCTGTGCGGTACTGGGATAGCATCGAGGGCCCTTTCGGAGCGGGTCCCCCGAGGTCAGCACCCATGATGTCACTGCAGATCCCGCCTGCCCCACCTGCAAAGCGCTCTACCAACTGGAGGGAGTCGGAGGTGATGGACCTACTGGACATTTGGGGCGAGGAGGACATTCAACGGGCACTCCGGACAACCCGTCGCAACCAGGCTGTCTACGAGCGCATCGCCTCTGAAATGACGCTGCGGGGGCATAACCGCGACTGGCACCAGTGCCGCGCCAAGGCCAAGGTGCTAAAGGCACACTACAAGAAAGCCCGCGAGGCCAATCGGGCTGGTGGCGGCTGCAAGGTGACGTGTGCCTACTACGAGGAGCTGTCACAGATTCTAGAGGAGGACGACTCCACAGAGGCCCTCTACATCGTCGACATCGGTGGCAACCCTCAAGCCACTGAAATCTCTGATGCCTCGGACCGGGAGGAGAAGGAGGACGCTCCAGTTCTAGCCCCCATCATCATCAAGGAGGAGGCGCTGGAGATTCAGGAAGAGTCTCCATCCTCGCAGGAGACCTCCGACGAGGCGGACGTCAAACCACCAGCCCCGTTCTGGCAGGACATCCTCCTGACTTCACACCAGACCGGACCATCAGCCTTGTGTCCGGCTGCGTCCTCCTCTCAGCCAACTGTGCCTTCCACGTTCCCAACGCCTGGGCATCTGCCGACTGTCCTCTCGCAGCCCCTGCCAAGTGCTGCCCCACAGCTGCCGACAGCAGGCCAAGCCTCTCCTTCCCCAGGACCCAGCTGCCTGGGGATGCAGACAGACTGGCTGGGCACACCACCCCCTGGTAAGCTGCACTCTGTCCCCGTGACGGTCTGACCCCACAGCATCATAGGGCTCTCTGTAGGGGCACGGGGTCCTGCTGGGTTATCCAGAGAGGACACGGGTAACCATGCTCAGGCCATCCCTGGGGAGACTTTGCTTTGCTCTGCACACAGTGGGCGCAGGGGGCACGCTCCATGATAGGCAAACATTTCCCACTGGTGGAGGTGACCGGGGTGGTGACACACCTGCTGATGGTTCCCGGTGCCCTGCCCCGGCCTGCCAGCCTGGTGCTGCTGGCAGGGTGACCGCAAATCTCTCTCCTTGCAACTGGAGAACAGATTGCTGTTAAAAGGGGCAGCAGTGAAGCCTGGGTTGTAGGGCACCACATGGGAATCTCCCCGGAGAGTTTTGGGACCTGCTCTGCCGTGCATCTCTGGCTGCACTGTCAGTTCATGGGGACTTGGCTAAAGGCAGCTTAAGTGCTTCCTTGTTACCATCCACGAAGGGGTTAAGATGATCCTACCCATCCCTAGGCTGGCAGGCACAGAAGCAGCTGCTGCTCCCTGCACCACCCCCCCCCCC
>NW_017729032.1:4933855-4947038 GCF_001723915.1 Gavialis gangeticus | reverse complement strand
CCGCCCTGCCCCCGCCCCCATGGCTTGCTGCTGAGACAGGGAAGAGCTGGGAGGAGACAAGTCCATGGGCACAGCCCAATCCTTCCCCACCCCCATTTCCTAATAGGCTGGAACTGGCACTGAGGAGTGACTGAGGCTGCTGGCCCGGGTGCCTGGCTCGTACAAGCAACTGGTAAACAAAGCAATGCAGTGGAGTTGCAGGCACACCCCTGCCCAGTCACCAGCCATGGTTTTCCAGCCGGCCTTGCACCTGTCCCAGCTGGCCACGACAACCCCTATCCCCACCAATCCCTGGGCAGACAGTCACAAACAACCACCCTCCCCAGGTGTCACAAGCACCTGCTGAACACTCCCCTCTGCAGTGGGGAAAAGAGAGACTGGCAGTGCAGGGGGGTGGGCAGAAGAAAGTAGCATTTAGCCCAGGCAAAGCTTTTGTTGGCCCATGTAGGGCATCGTCTCTATGTCTGCCTGCCTGGGACTTCCCGATGGCATCAGAGCTGTAGTGCCCACTTCGGCATCCTGTGCTCTGGATCCTGGAACTCAAAGTACACCCACGAGACTTTCTTCAGGTGTGAAAATCATCTGGCCCAACAGGCCAGAGGAGTGACACAGGATAAGTCCATGAGCTGGATGAACAGCATGGGGCTGGCTCTGTGGGCTGGATTGGGCCCATGGCTCCCCCTGCTCCCCCCCGTGCCAAATACAGCGCCCAGACTGGGACTGGGAATGTGGGACATGAGTTGCACGCGGTGCCCACTCCAGCTGGTCTGGGGTGGATGCTGTGTTGAGCAGAGGTCCCAGACCAGTCAGAGTGGACGCTGGATCTGCGATGCGGGGGACCTGTGGACCACCCCCATCCCTGCATGCTGAACCCAGTACCAGCTCTGGCTGCTCTAGGACTTGTGCTGCACACAGTGTCCACTCCAGGCCAGCTGGCACAGATGCCATGTGTGGCTTGTGTCCTGGACCAGCCAGAGCAGGTACTACAGGCACTGAATCTGCCATGTGGTGGGTCCTGGACTGGCCCTGAGTGGGGCCAGCATTTGGGGTAAGATGATGAGGCTCTGCGGGCTGTATCTTTGACAGGTCTCTGTTGGCTGGCTGGGCAAGGTTCACAGGAGCGTCCGCAACCCCAGCCTGGTGCCCATGATAACCCAGGGGGAGTTGGCCCATGAGGCTTCCAGCATCAGGGTGGACGAAGTAACAGACCCCCACATGACAGTCCTGGACCCAGTGTACCTGCTTCTCCCCTGGCTCATGAAGCCTCATGCCGGGCACTCTCACCTGGCTGGAGACCCATAGTAAAGCCAAGAGCGTGATCAAGTTTGCAGACAGGCTCACTCAGGTGCGTGACTCTTACCTCAAGGCAGGGTAGATTTGCACCTTATAGATTAACTGAATCAGAGATAAGCTGTCATAAGCAGAGGGCTTACTTCATCTGATGCTGTGAAGGGACTGCAGGAAGCAGAGCTGCTAAATAGAAAGTAGTGACTAGGACACAACAGAAAGGGAAGGGAGGTGGGGGCACTGCTGAGAGAGGCAGGGTGGGTAGGCAGGAGAAAAAAAAAAACCCTTTGAGGGACACAGGACTTGTAAAAACATATCCAGGTAATGGGATCAGAATCTGTGATCTTGGTTAGACCAAATTTAACACACTCCAGTCTGTGGATGATTTCTTGTCCTCCAATTTCCCATTGAAGTTCACTTTTAAAGTTTCGTTATCTACGAACAGCTACCCTGAGGTCCGCGATAGAGGGTCCAGGGGGGTTAAAGCATTCTGCCAGAGGCTTGTCTCCTTGTGGCATTTATGTCGGATCAGTGTTTGTTCTTACAGAAGGTTGGCCCCGTCTGTCCAGTGTTGGCAGCAGAGGGGCACTGTAAGCAGGTGATGGTAGATATGACCATGGTAAAGGTGCAGGTTAGTGACCCTCAGATGTTATAATAATTCACGTTATTTGGTCCAGTGATAATGTGGGCCGTGTCAAGGAGGGGGCACAACTGGACATCTTGCACTGGAGCAGAGTCTGGTGCCTTGGTGAGGAGTTAGGTAGCATGTTGCTGGAGAGATGCTGTTTGTGGCTGGGGGTTGCCTATGAGCCAGGACAGGTTTGTCCCTCTTGACTACCTTGAGATGGTTGTTGTTTCCAGTGGGGGTTGGAAATCATTAATAATGTGGCTGAGGTGATCAAGCTGGGGGATGTAGGGTCTTTTCCCATTACCTTGATTTGCTTTTACAAGCCCTATGACCCTCAATGGGTTAATGGCTTTATTTTTCTCTCTCCTACCCACCTTGCCTTTCATCACTGCCCCCTCCTTTTTCCTTCCCCCTTCCCTACCTGTTGTATACTAGTCGCTGTTTCCTGTTTAGCAGCTCTGCTTCCTGCAGTCCCTTCATGGCTTCTGATGACATAAACCTGCTGCTTAGGAGATCTTGTGTGATACATCTCTAAGTGAGTTAGTCTAGAAAGGTACATGTCTACCTTGCCTTCTGCCTGACTTCAGACTAATGCAGTGAACCACCTCTCTCTTACCTGAACTTTCAGGACCCTGTGTATATTCACCCTTATTCAAACCTCTGTGATTTAAAAATAAGCCCAGAAATATAATGAATGCAGAATCCTTCACAACTTCTCCACTGTCGCCTAATCCCAGTTATGCTAGAAGTACCACAAAGGAATATTCAGCATTTTCCACTTTCCTGGACATTTGAGAGTGGGGTGGGATAGGGATACTAACCAAACATTTATGAGCCATCAAAAAGCTTTAGGCTGGAGCCTAGCTTCACATCCTGTCTGATTTTTATCTGTACAATTTTATCAGGCACCCACTGGCACTTAAGCAACTAGGACTACTTGTGAAGATGCCTGACTACAGACATCCGTGTCAGAACATGCAAGCTGCGGTGTGTGAGAGCAATGGGAAATAATTCTGATGAAGCCATTTACTGTATCTTTAAAACAGGGAGGCCAGAAGCTGGGAAAGCAGAGTATAAGCAGATCCGTGAGACAGTCCCCGCTCCTAGTCTGCCCTCCGCCTTGGGCCACAAGCTGGGGAGGAATTGTCTGGGCTTCGTTACTGCACGGAGATTGTAGGGAGGTGCCGCGGGCACGTAGCCAAAGTTTGCTCTGCCCCTTGCAAGGTTCTGCGCCAGTTGCCAGAGGACTGATGAGTAAACACTTCCTCCTACCAGCCGTCCCTCCCCTCTTTGACACCTGTAACCTGTGACTGAGCAGTGGCTGGGCTGCACTCGCACACAGCAACCTAAAAAGACCCAAGCCACTGCCTAGACACTAAGGGAGGAATTAGACCAGTGCCTTGGAGCTGTGTAACCCCTTAAGCAGGAGACAGGTTTCCCTTGTACCTCTGAGCCTTCCCTTCCTTCTCTGCCCTGCAGGCCCTGGGGAGATGAGCATTTCATCAGAGCACAAGTCCCTTGGGAAGCAAGTCACAAGCAACCTGCAAACGGTGAGTGGGGCTGGCCCAGGGTCTGTCCTGGGGGGATCAGAGCAGTTTGGGAGAGGAGCAGAAAGCCTTCTGACCTCCTTCTGGCTCTTATGGTGCTTTTTGTCTGCTTGCTGTCCCTGAGCTGCTGGGATCTGCCTGCGCCAGAACAGGGCAAGGGGGTGAAAAGTGTTTTCTGTTGACCCCGCTTAGATCACACTGTTGATTCACAGCATAAGGATTCCTGAGCAGGGACACGAGCTGTGGCAATAACAGCCCTGGAAATGGGCTAACTTGACTTGAACCTAAATCTGTCAGACCCTTAAAGGAATACCTGAGCCTTCCTTGATTGATGACTTCTACACAGTCGAGAATTAAGGCAAAGCTGTGTTGGAGGCCACATCTGCACCGGGTCCCTGGACAGCTGCTCTCCAAGACAACCCCCCAGCCTGTAAGGTGTGAAGCTGCCCTGAAAGTTTCCCCCGTTGCCATTTTCCAGCACACCAGAGACAGCGAGCTCAGGTGAGGGATTGCAGTGGTTTCACCACGTCACTTCTGGGCTTGGCATATGCTGGGCAGGAGTAGGTAGGTGGGACTTGTTCAAGAGCAGCCCTCCTCTCCCGGGCAACAGGGACACAGTGCAGACATTACTTTTGAACATCATTGCCAGAGAGTAGTTTCACTCATTAATGCCAGTGTCAGTGCTCATGCAGCGCCTCTCCTCAGTAGATCTCAAAGAGTTCTTGGAATGACTGTCCCCATTTTACAGATGGGGAATCTGAGGCATAGATCCTGGGAGTGACCTGCCTAAGGTCACCTCACAGGGTAGTGGCAGAACTGGGAATAGAACCCAGTCTGCTGAGTCCCAGTCTGTTGCTGTATTCACTGCTAACTGGTAAATAACTGTCTCTTTGGATCTAACCTTATATCCTGCTTCACGTTTCCCCTGGCTCTGGGTTCAGTCCTGCAAAGTGCTGAGCGCTCAGGGCTTGACCCAGTAAAAACCTTAAGTACTTTAAGCATCTGACTAGCATCACTGAAGCTGATGCTCACATAATCAAGCCCTACCTACCTGTAAACTAAGAGCAAGTGAGCTCCGGTAGAAAGGCTGATCTGTGCCTGGTGATGACTTCCCAGGGGCCAGGTGTGGTCACAGCAGGGTTGTATAATGCATATGACTTGCATTACAGGAATAATAGAGTAAAAAAAACCCTGCTTCTGTCACTAACTTCTCCCCCTGCTTTTGCCGCAGGGAGCACTAAAGAAAGTGACTGTGCACAGAGGGGGAGGCATTGCAGTTTTTTAGTGGCGTCAGGACTGAATGGAGTTGAGAGATCTTGTACTGTTGGAGGGAATGGAAGGAAGTAAAATGAACTGGACATTCAAAGACAGAAGCCAGAAGTGGATCCAAGATTTTACAAGGGGGAGAGAGGGAGCAGTGACTGGTACCTCGAAAGTGGCTGCATCTCCCACTCCCAGCTGCACAGCCTGGCTGGAGTGGGAGAACAGCTCCTTTCACCCCCAGACAAACAGGCCTCCGAGCATGGATGGGAAGGGAGAAGGGAATTCTTACCTTCTTCAGGGACTTAAAAAAGCCTCCAGCTGCTGCTCCTGCTGCATGGTTAGGAAGGAGGATACACCACAGCATTGCTTCTGTTCATAGATTATTTGCGGACCTTTTTTGCAAAGGCAGTGGCAATAGACAACTCCAGTATCCTGCACAAACTCAGATCTGAGTAGCAACTTTCTTCCTCCTGAAATCCCCCTGCCTTTTCAGTTGGATAGACAATTATACTTCGCTTCCTGTCCTTACATATTGCAGTTTTATGATGCCTTGATAAACAGCTTCTGTCTTCTGCCCCAGAAGCAGCTGCATTTCAGTGGTGGGGGATCAGCTTTCTTAGCTCAGCTGTTAAGGTTGTAACAAGATCGTGAAGTAGGTCACCCTCGTTTGGGTTTTTACGAGTAATGTCTCTCACAGCACTAGTTTGGCCTTTTAAGGGAAAACCCTGAGCAAAATGAGCAAGAAAATCAGATTTGAGTGGCTATGACTGTATCAGGCCTGAGGCTCAATGCTTGACACATTTACTCCACAGAAACTTCCCAGTAACAGGGAAGAGAGCTCAGATCTACCTGCTCCCCAAGCACATGCCTCTGTCACTTAAACAAAAGAAGAGTATGGGAAAGGATAGAGGAAAAAAAAGATGGTTCAGCAGTTACAGTGCTCGCCTAGGAATATTCAGTCCTGTTCTCTGCCACCGCCTTTCTGTGTGACCTTTGGCCAGTCACTTAGGTCATGTTTGTACTATCGCTTATGCTTCCAGTGCCGCTCTCCCAGCCCACATGCTTCTGTTCACAGATGCCAAACCCAGCCCTGAGGTGGTGAAGCTGCTTCCCAAGCCACACACATTTGAGCTCTCTGTCTCTGGCATGCTGAAGAGCAACCATGGGGGATACTTTCAGGGGCCACATTCATATAAGCGCACAAGTGCATTTTGTGGCACCTCAAAGACTTTTGAAGCACCACAAAACACACCCCATGCATTTGATTTGGTTCTCTGTGCTGCATATTTACAGCATGGAGCCAGATTTAGATACTGGGAAACCCCAGTTTTTAAAAAAGTGCACTGAAAAAAAGCATTGTGTCCCACCTGAAACTGGAGCCTGGCCAGCCAGAGCCATGGTCCACCTGCCAGCCAGGCTCTGCGTGCCCAGATTGCTGTTGCTGGAGCCCTGGGAGGCTCCCAGGACCCCAGGTAAGGCTGCTGGGGCCAGCCCAGATGCTGGGCACAAATATGTGCCACTGCGATTTGTCCCTGGGGACATGCCCATGCACACTCATCTGCATGCAACCAGGGTAGCTTCACTATTTTGGGGTCTGGTGCATGGAGCAGGAGCACTGAGGCACCCCCTTTAGCCTTTCTATGCTTCAATTCCTCATCTACAAAGTGGGCGTAATAGCCCTTCCCTTGCTTCTGGGGAGGTTGCGAGGATAAGTCCAGGTAAGAGGGTGGATGGCTGAGACACTACAGTAATGTCAGCTCTTCAGTACAGTCCTAGTTAGCTGGTAGCAGGATGTGGCCTCTGACACAAAGACAAGCTGCTCTGAGTCCCTCCAGGAGAGGGCAGAGGCACATCTGCCCCTTTGCCCTGTCATTCTGATCTCCAGCTGCTATTAGGTTTTTTTCCCTTTTCTCCAAGACCCTACCAGCCTATGGTGTGTAACGAGCGTGGTGTTTTTGTCCCTGTACCTGTAGTTGCCGCCGATCGTAGAGCTGAATGTTGGTGGGGAGATGTACATAACAACTCTGAGCACCTTGAAGAAACACCCAGGCTCCAAGCTGGCTGAGATGTTTACGGGCCAGCCCAAGCTCCGGACTGACTCTGAGGGGAGGTACTTCATCGACAGGCCAGGGACCTATTTTAAATACATCTTGGAATATCTCCGTAGTAACCAAGTGCCCACACAATGTGTCCAGGATGTGTATAAGGAGGCCTTGTATTATGACATTGAGCCTCTGATCAAGCAGCTGGAAGATTCCCCGCAGATCTTTGGTGAGCTGGTGGCAAGGAAACAGTTCCTGGCCCGTGTGCCCAGCTACAATGAGAACATTGAGCTGATGATCCGCATCGCCAGGGCGGAGGCAGTCGCTTCCCGTCAGTCTAGTGTCATGGCCTGTGTGGTCAGAACTGAGGAGGATGTGGCCAAGTGTCACGAAGCCCTGAACAGTTTGGACACAGATAAGAAATCGGTGGTGAAGTTCGGCCCCTGGAAAGCAACACCAAGTATTTCTGACCTGCTGGACTGCATCAAAATGGATGTGGAAGCCAAAGGGTACAACGTTTCCATCCAGCCCCACGTTGCAGAGAAAGGCTTCCGGTTCAAATCCTATGACTTTTTCTACAAATTTGTCTTCACATGGTGGTAGCAAAAAGCCACCCCTGGCAAGGATTGTTATTAAAACAAAGAGACTTTAATGCAAACAGCCTTGAATGGTAGCCGAGCAGCATCCTTCCTGCAGAACCATTTGGGAACCATGCTGTGGACTTTCTGCAGATAGAAGAGTAACATGGGCCAGGGGAAGGCTCTCTTGTGATGTCCTCTGCAGAGTTAATGAGGAATCAGGACTCTGTTTTAATGGAAAAGTAATAGAAATGTGATACACTAAAACTCAGATCATTTATATGATCATTTGTATGAAGCATCTGGGTTTTAACTCTAACTTTCAGTCATTTTCTGCCAGCTCTCCTGAGAAGTGACAGGCCTGGCAGAGCCAATACAGATCAAGAATAGGCTAAATTTCAATTAACCTGTGCATTCTCAGCTCCGATGAGGGATGTGTGTTAAAGGTGGGGTAAAGCCCCTGCTTTGTGCTGTCCCAAACCTGAGTGCCATGTGCAGGGCTAGTGCAAATGAGCAGCCAGTTTCATTCCTAAAAGCCCTGAGGGATTAAAACTGCTGTCAGGACCCAGAGCAGGATAGGGATGCACTGTCCTTGCCCTCTTCCCTCTCACCTAATTCTATGCCAGAAGCCAGGACTGGAAGCAGAAGAGAAAACTCTGTAATGCACGGCCACCAAAAGATCCCCTTGGCTCTGGGGGGATCCTTCTGGGACCTGCCAACCAGTTTGACTCCCAGAAACAACAGTGGGAGCAGTGCAAACATTCAAAGGGCCCAATCCATAATGTTTATTTTTGAGAAACAAGGAGGGTAATAGGCAGCTCCACCTCCAGACACCAGTTGCATTTCCAAGGTGGCAGGGGCATGGGGGTCATCTTTGTAGAGCAGCCCATCAGATCTGGCAGTGTCACTGGGACAGAATAAATGCAGGAGGACACCAAGTCCTTAGTTTGATTTTAACTTCACTCTGAAGGTCCTTTAGATTAATTATACATATTCAGATGGAAGTCATATGAGCACATGCAACTCCCATTGAACCTCCTGGGAGCTGTGTTCATTCTTGCCATGGTTATATTTGGTCCTCTGCTGAGAAGTTAAATGCTGTAGTACAGTGGCTTTTAACCTGTGCTCTGTGGCCACCCAGGGGTCTACAGACTATGTCTATGGGGTCCATGAAAGATGACTATGATCAATCAAAACCAGGTGAATAACCACACTTACAATTCAAAGGGATCTGCACCTCCATTCAATTTTTTTAGGGGTCCACAAATCAAAAAAGGTTGAAAACCACTGCTGTAGTACAGTTTGCCCAGCAGGCTGGAAGGGCAATGCCTGGTCTGTCCACGGGCTGGATGCTAATCTGATGCACAAGTCAGATGTAGCCCCATCCAGGTGTGGGGAGCGGGATGGGGCAGCCCGACCCTGATCCAGCCACGTGGCGGAAGGGGGTTGGCCAGGTCCCAGCGAGGCCCCCAGAGTGGGGACAAAGCATAGAATAGCCCCACGAGGGGAAGAGGGTATGGCCTGGCCCCCTTTCAGCCATGATTTGGGTATGTGGGGGAAGGGGATTTGGCCTGGCAGAGGGGGCATGGCTCAGCCCCATGAGGAGAAGGGTATATGGCCTTCTACCCACTGCACGGGACTTGGGAATCTAACATCAGGGGGGGTGCTCCCCCCACTGCCAAATTCCTGTGTCATGGCTCTGCAAGCTGCATTTGTCCTGTAGGCTGGAGGTTAAGCATCCATGCCTTTGCATAGTGTTTGTCATCCTTTTCCATACCAGGATCCCACATAAAGAAAGAGAATCATTAGGGCCCTCTCTTGCCATAAAGAAAGGTGTTGTGCTGTCCAGGCTGACAAGCTATTCCTAAGCAAATATAATTATGTTTATTTTCATGTGTTGTCTTGCGGTAGGGCCATGGAGCCCCAGTTCTGGACAAGGACCCCAGTGTGCTAGGTGCTGTACAAACACAGAACAAAAACTGTTTGTCATTTAAGAGGAACATGCACTCCTCGTGAGTGCAGCTGTGTTTAGCTGCTTTTCTTGCGACATCTGTTAATGTCGTCACATTACAAATGAACGCGGGCTTCTGAGCTGTAAGAAAAATCCACAATGATTTCAGAAGGCAGTGCACCTAAAACAAAACTCAGTGGAGAATTTTTGCCTGAGCAGGGACGCAGGATTAGATCCCATACACTGTTTTGAAAAAATCTTGAGATTCAGAAGCTTATTTTGTACTTCTTTTTCTACTTGAGGCCACAGCTGGTGATTTTAAGGAAATGGAAAGCTCCGGGGGGGGGGCTGAAAAGTTAGACTGGCCATTCGAGACAGAGGGTATGTTTACTCTGACTCTGAGAATGTGGCTTGCCAAATAAATATATGTTTAAAAGCCTCTTTGTATAAATTAGATGGGCCTTCTGTATTCATCTGTCCTCCCTATACACTACAGGTTTAAAAACGTAAAATGCAGTATAAAAGGACTGACTGCTGGTGCAGGTATTCCAGGAGTGTGAATAAGGAATAACGCCGTTTAAGCCAATGCAGTTATACTGTGGACAACAGGAATAAGTGTGAGGAAGGTTAGTGCTATCATATTTAGAAGCTTAAGCAAGAAGTTCCCTTTTTAGGAGATGACTAAAAAGGTTTAGAAAGAGGAGATGTTAAAAGGATCTGGTTAGCTTAGTTTAAAAAGAGCAGACTGAAGTTTATTCTAAAGAGGATGGTGGTGAATTAGGCTCCGTGTCTTTTAAGCATAGGAGAAGTTGTTATCTGCTTAATTTGCAGCAGTGGACATCTGGATTAGCTCTTAAGAAAAGACTTGCTAACTATAAGAATAGTTAAGCACTGGAACAAGTTACCCAGGGGGCTGTGGGATCCGTGTGTCTCGTTTTTAGGAACAGGTTCGCCAGACAGCTGTCAGGGAGAGCCTAAGTACATCTTGGGGAGGTTCCTGCTTCAGAGCAGGACGATGGAGCATATGACATCCTGGAGACTCTTTCTGCCCTGTATTTCTATGATTTCTTTCAATGTATCAATTTTGGTGCCTAACTTGAGACACCTTTAAGTAGAGTGACTATATCTGTCTTGTCTCAAAATGGGACACTGCTTCCCACTTCCTTCCCTTTCAGCTGTTTCTGAGTTCCTGTTTCAGCTGAGTGTGGGGGGAAGGAGGATGAGCGCTGGAACTGGGGAGGAGGGAGGGGGGAACAGCTCTGTGTTCATCAGCACTCACTATTCCTGGTGACTTCCGAAAATCCTGGGCCTGTCCCTCAATGCCCTGAGCATGCAACATTCCCAATTAGTGCTAAGGTCCATTGCTCTAAGGTCCAGAGCTCTAAGCTCAGATCCTAGGTCCACTGAAATAAGTCTCCCTTGACTTCAAGGGAAAAGAACCTGGTAGTGTGGTTCACTGAGCTCATTCTGCTTTCAAGGCAGTCTACCACAGGTGAGGGAGCTTAGCATTTCAGAGAATGTCACAGAGGGGATTGTCAGGAGGTCAAGCTCAGGGCTGTGCAGAATGGTCAGATGCAAACCCAAAAGCTGAGTTCTCGGTCTTGTTACTAACATGAAAGATGCCTCAAGTTTAGAAAGACACGTCCCGCCATTTAAGTGGTGCTGGTATTATTGTTAGACATTACAGATCGAAGTCCCATATCCCTTACAGACATGATTGGGGCTTGCAGCAGTAATGCATTTGTCCCAATATCTTCTCTACATGTTTATGTGACTGACGTGTATTTTGAGAAACTATCCCCTCAAATCCAAACACCCAAGTGTGAGGGAAATGGGTTTCAAATCTGCACAGAGCTCCAGAGTCAAAACTGGTATTTGGCCTCTCTCTTTGGAAAACAGGAAGTTTAAAACCTGGGTTCCTTTATAATTCTGGTATTTATAAAAGGTCCTGTCTTGTGGAGGGACTGCCCAGCCTCCCTGTGAGACTGAAAATAGTTTCCCAGGGAAGGGCCTTCTTAATTTCACCAAAAACCAAATAAACTGTCCTGGAATTTCCCGATGCATCTTAGAACAGACTTTTTTTTTGGAGAGTTTGGGTTGCTTCTGCACAGCTTGAAACCTTTCCTGAAAAAAGAGAACACAAACCAAACAACCAACCCCCAACCAATAAACAACAGGCAGTGAAGTATTTCTTCATGTACATCCGAGTGCTGCTTAAACCATCACGCGTGAGTCAGGCCAGGAAACCTGAGGCAAAACAGCTTCACCCTTATGTACTCAGCTTCCAGCCCAAGCCCTGCTGCAGCACACTCAGCAAGCTTGCAGACCATATCCTCCCATTTGAAAAGAGGTTGGGATTTTTTTCCTGTTTAAAAAGACATCAGGATCAGGACCTGAAGTCCCCCGCCTGCAATCAAAGGCAAACTGCCAGTGACATCAGGTTCTCCAAGCCCTAGGGGAAACTGGAAATAGTTGGCACGAAGCAGGACCGTCTTGTATATATTTTACCTGTGCCTTTAGACCACGTTCTGAGCACATGTGCAGGTATTGATCAGGGCACAGTGCTGAACCAGCCAACAAGAACAATGACAACAGGAACCGATCCTCCTGCCTCCCTGAATTGAGCAGCATCAGCCCTCCCCTGGCAACCCTATGCAGGCAAAAGCATGCACAAGTAAGTCAGGCCTTGCAAGAAATGAAGTGGGGGCTCTCGGACCCACAGAGCAGCGACTTGGTTAGGATGCACCGAGCTGTAAATTCAATGTATGTGAGGAGGTGCAGAGACAGGGATGTTTGTGGTGCTTGATATACGCCCCCTCCTCACACTGGGGAAGTGAAAAGTGAGGAGCCAGCCCCCAAATTATACTGATTTACTAAGAAAGGCATATCTCCTGCCACTCCTGGATGCTGCTTGTTAAAGCTCGGCCAGCTGCAGCTAAAGGGAGGTGCAGGTCTCTCTCTAGTGTGTGGTGACTTTGTGCCTGCCAAAGACCACGTGCTCTACCCCTGTGGACAGCCATGGCTGTGAGCGCAGAGGGGGCCAGGCAGGGCTCAAATGACACTTGGACCCTTGTGGGGGGGCTGCAAAAAAAAAATTAAACCAGTTCATTGATGAATAAATCCACCTAAGCGAAGGAGCAATCTGCTCAGAGATCCCCCGCCCTAGGTTATGATTTCCAAATCTTATATCTTTTCTGGGGAGTGCCCCCACCCAAGTTCCCCCTTCATTTGCACCCTAGTGCCATGCAGGGGGTGCCTCAGTAGTGCAGCAGCCAGGCCAGTGGCGGCATTAACTTGACCCCTGTCCCACCAGCCCAGCCCCTGCATCAGGCTGCAAAAGCAGCTCCCGACTCAGCGGTCTGCATTTCCCAATGGGGCCACCCTCGCTCCCACAGCAGCAAGCCCCGCCCCCTCCGCGGAGCATCGAGAGGAAGACCTCCACGGTCCTAGAGAGGCCCGTCTCGCTTTCTCTGTACGCTGCAGAGCACTGAGACACAAGCCGGCTACGGTGGCGGCTGCGGCTCAAGCCGCGCAGGAGGTGAAAGGTGGCGGCCAAGATGGCGGCGCACCTGAAGAAGCGGGTGTACGAGGAGTTCACCAAAGTGGTGCAGGTAACGGCCGCGGAAGGGGCGAGGGTGGGGGGTTCGCCCGCACTGACCGCCCGCACTGACCTCCCTCCGCCCGCAGCAGCACGAGGAGCCGGCGGCCAAGAAGCTGCGCCTGGCCAAGCCCAGTAAGTCGGCGGCGCTGCACGTGGACCTGTGCAAGGCCGCCTCGGCCGCCGACGCGCTGCAGCATCTGCTGCACTTCGCCCGCCAGCCCGTGGAGGCCGAGAGCGTCGAGGGCGTCGTCCGCATCCTGCTCGAGCACTACTACAAGGTGGGCCG
>NW_017729032.1:4927202-4933745 GCF_001723915.1 Gavialis gangeticus | reverse complement strand
GGTGGGCCGGGCTGCGGCTCCGCCATCCGCTCCCTGCCCGGGCTGCGGCTCTGCCGTCTGCTCCCTGTCCCCCTCGGCTGCTCCGCTTTGTGCTCCCCACCCCGCCTGCTGCTCTGCCGTCTGCTCCTGTCTCTGTTGTCTCTCTGCCGGGTGCTCCCAGCCCTGCGCACCCTCCCTGAGCAGCTGCTTTGTTGTCGTCTTCTCCCCGCTCTCTGCTCCCTGCCCCCTCGGCTGCTCTGCCGGGTCCTCCCGGTCCTGGTGCCTCTGGCAGATTTCTAGGGTGGGAAAGGACCCGTCAGATCAAGTCCAGCCCCCTGCTCTGGGCAGGAAAGAGTGCTGGGGTTAAGTAACCCCAGCCATGGGCTTGTCTAATCTTTTAAATGCCTCCAAGGTAGGGGAAAGCACCATCTCCCCTGAAAGCCCATTTCAGATTTTGGCAACCCTCACTGTAAAGAATTTCTTCCTGATGTCCAATCTAAATCTGCTCCCCATCAGTTTATGGCCGTTGTTTCTAGTAACCTTCGGTAAACAGAGTATCCCCTATTTGCTGCTGACTCCCTGATGATTTTGTAGACAGCCACGAGATCCCCTCTCGGCCTTCTCTGGTGGAGCCTGAAGAGATTCAGGTTCCTCGGTCTGTCTTCATAGGATCTTACGTGCAGGCCCTGAACCATATGAGTAGCCCTTCTCTGAACCCTTTCCAGGTTATCCACATCCCTCTTGAAGTGCAGTGTCCAGTGCTCTTCTCCCATTGGCTGCCCTGCTGTGTGCATCCTGCCCTCTCTGCCTGTCCCTCCCCACCGTGCTTCCTGTCCCTTCCCTGATCTGCCACATGCAGGCTGCCTGTGCTGCTAGCATGATGCTTGCCACAGGTTAGCATATAACTATACAAGAGTCTGACGAGCTTGTAGAGGGGCACTTGACTATGTTAGTCTGAATCAGGCTTTAGGTAAGGCAGGTTTCAAACATGAAGGTTAACTGGTTTGGAGAAGCACCAGCTTTCGTAGGCAGCAGCTTCATCAGATGTGAGGAGCATCCATTCCTAATGTCTGATGAAATAGCTTGTCACCTGCAAAAGATTGTGTATCTGAACCAGTTATCCTCCAAGGTGCCAGCCTTCCTTATTCACTGCCCATCCCGTGTATAAATTGTATTGTAGCTTTTATAACCTTGGTGTTTTTGTTAGCTGTTTCAGCAGATGGGCCAAGGAGTTAGTGCATATGCAGAATATGTGCTGTCTTCTTCAGGGTCAGGCTTCAGTTATTGGGGTAGCTTTGTATGAGAGAAGCTAGAAAGTGATTGGCCCTGCTGTATCTGGTTTGTGAATATGTAGATTTCTACTCTAGGCCGCAGATCTAGTGTCTGTCATCATCACCGTTCAAGTTAAGTTTATTAAAGAACAAGAGAAATAACACATTTTGCTATCAAGATAGTGGTCCTCTCCTTGGTCCTCTTTCAGCTTTGTCTTGCAAATGAAAGCCTTATTGTAAATAATGGATCTTTATTGCAAGCTGAAGCTTTGTTCCTGCAGATCCTTATAACAGTTTCATTTTAAATCGGTCATTCACTTGCCCTGTTGAAGTCACGAGGGAATTTTTAGTTTCAGCCCAGTTACCTGCTGTCTGGCTGGAAGGAAAATATTTTGTAGGTGAGAGGTTTAGAATAAACTCTGTTTTTTAACTGTGTGAATCCTGTTCTGTTAAAACAAATGATGTGGAGGCTCCTTATAGGCGTTCTTACTCGTTTTACAAGATGTTTGATCAACTACGTTTCCCTCAATTTATGGTGTACACGAGTTTCTGGAAAACAGCACATAACTCGAATTCGCATAAAGGGACCTGTTTTACAGTGTAACAAATAGGGATACATTCCAAGAGCTCAACTGTACTGACCCCCAGACCCACTTCTACCACTCTTATAAGATAATTTTGGTACTCGCCAACAGCAGACAGTACACACAAGCACAGCTGTGGCTCCAGAAGCACGGGCACCAGCTGCTGGGGTGTTGCGCTGATGGGACTGGACTGGGTCATGCTGCAGGGGCTGGTGGTGTAGCCTGACCCAGGCACCACCACCCAGCTCAGTCCCCCACAATTTTTTCTTCCTCCATCTACGGTGTCACTCCCACAATGCACTGCACAAAGCAGGCCTCCACTACACCGATCGCGTAAAAGTGAATTTATCGTGCATATAATGAACGTTTGGTATAAAAAGGGTTGTTGCATAAGAATGAATTCACACGTACAGAACCCGCATAAAGCGAGGGAAACCTGTACTAGTTCTTTTCCAAATATGAATTTACAATCTTTTTGGAAAAAAGAAAACCCCACAATGTAGGGAACCTAATATATCAAGGCCCTGACCCTAAGAAGCTGCTGGAACATTTTGCCTGTAACATGATTTCCCCTCTGTTTTTTGTGATCTTAGAGTAGGAACAGTTGAATGGAACTATCTCTGGGTAGCATGCTTATTATTCTTTAGAATATGGTCAACCTTTTGGCCCCGTGGGCTGGGTGAGTAGCACGAGGCCAGTCTGCAGGCCAGATCTGTGCAGAGTCATGGCCCTGTGTGGCTAATGCAGAATCATGCTATCCAGTCTGCTGGGCTCCCAATGGGTCTGGAAGCTTGGCAGCAAGCGAGCAGCAATTAAGGCTGCGTGGTTTCCCTGCCACCACAAAGAGTCCTGCAGGCTGGATGACATGACTCTATAGGCCAGATTTGGCCTGCAGGCTAGGGATTGAGCACGGTTTTGTATTGCTGGGGACTTATCTAGGTTTCAGATGCATGGGAGCTGTTGGGCTTTCAGAAGGGAGATGAAATTTTGTGTAGATAAGGACAGATGAGCCAGTGTTAGAAGGAACAATTTTAAATCTGCACATGAGGCCAGTTTTTCCAGTACTGAGCCTTCACAATAGGGGCCAGGCTTTCAACATGCGGTAACTCTGGTTATGGTGCTCCTGGTCAGACTTTTCAAAGAGCCTGGCATCCAGCTTGCTGAACTCTGAAAACATGGCCACTCACTTGGTGCCTAAATGGGGTGAGAGCTGTGCTGTTTTGAAAATATAACCTCTGAAGACTCCGTTTTAACTAGAACAGTCTAGACAACCCTTTCCCAGCTCTTTTACTTCACCAGGAAGAGGGGGTACAGGTCACTCCTGTACTGGTCCATGAGGTGATCATTAGACCTAGAGGGTAGAGTAGGTTTCCCTGGCTTTTCTGGGAGTAAAGAAAAATCAATTAAAAAGTCTTTTAAATTAAAAAAAAATAAAATCACAATTTTCATTTATGAAACGTCAAAAATGTTGGAAATGGTTCATGTTCACCATTATCTAAATTGTGGGTGCTCAGTCTGCAGCTGGTGGATCAAATGTGGCCCATGGAGCCATTGCATCTGGCCTGTAGGGCTCCCCACATGTTCGTAAATTTCGTGGTGGCAGACCAGTGGCTATTAATACAGCTACCCATCCCTGCTGCCAAAGTCCCAACCCCTGTGCAGCGGGTTGGAGCCAGGCCATGCCCCCTTCCTTCTGCCCTCCCTCAGGGTCAGGCTGGGGCCCAGTCATGGCCTGGCCCCACCCCTGCAGGGCTGGGTTTTGCACAGCCATGCCCCGTTTTTTCCATGGGGCTGAGTTAACCCCTCTTTCCCTGTGGGGCCAGGCTGGATGGGTTCACCCCTGTCTGTGTGGCTGGATGGGTGCCTGCTGCACCTGCCCTGGGCAGGCAGGACTACCAGTGAGATCTGACCTGTGGGCAGACCAGGCACTGTCCATTTGCAGTCCACCCCTCCCGGGAAAAAGGCTGAGTACCATTGTTCTCAATTAATAGTTTTCTCTTAATTCAAGAGCATAAGAAAATTGTGGAAGCACCTTGTGTAGTAACCTCTGGAAGTACAGCTTGTATTACTGAGGCCAATAGCTAAGTTAAGCAACACATTGCTAGGGTACTTTATCTTCATTTTTCAGGATATACGCTATTCTCCATCTGGAGTCAGGTAGATGTTTCTCCCCGTTGACACAGTATTTTGTATTACGGGGCATCTGCTACTGAAACTGCTGCTGGAGACAGAACACTGAAGTAGTTGTCTATTTATTTGAAGCCCTGTGATAGATTCTGTGTTTGAGGTCCCTTGATTACTTGGCCACCTTCCTAAATGTAGAATTCTGGGCCTTTTATCTGCATAATCTATGTCAGGAGTGGCCAACCTGTGGCAGAAGTGACTTGGGCAGCCTGTTTGGCACATGACAGATCAGAGAGGTGACAGGCAGCACAGCGGCAGATAGGGCAGAAGGCAGAGCAGGAACTCATGCAGAGAAAGGGGATTGGAATAGCATTTGAGGATGCAGGGCTGATTTGTGGCACGCCTCCCAAAAGTGTTGGCCTCCACTGATCTAAGTAATTTCCCTTAGACCCTCATGGCTGAGAGAAGTTACAGTTATGATCTGATGCATAGCTGTTTTTCTGAGCCTCTAGACATCTTGAACCAATAAATCTGTTATATATGCAAATTGTTCTACTGTAAATGAGTTGACACTGATACCTAACGATGATGCAGTTGTCAACAAGGACTTTCACTGTTGCTTGAATTTACCAGGAAGCTGTGGCTAATATACTTATCCATTGTTCTGGATGGAGGAAGGCACTTGTCTCCTTTCTGTGGGAAGAAGCACAAGATATACTTCCTTCCTGCTGCTAAAAGACTTTCTTTGTACTAGACTCAGAAACTTTTGATCCTGATGTTTACTTAGTGCCTCAAATTCAAGCTTCCTGTGGCTGCCTTCTAAAATCTCTTTTCTTTCCTTAACAACTGGTAGAAAGCTGTTGTGTTCTCCTACTGTTTGAATACTGAAAATGTACAGTGTAAAACAGAACTATTTAAAACCATAAGAATTTAGTACCATAACAACAATCCTTCAGCTGCAATCCTCCTCCCCTACCCCCTAACCCAGTTGTAAGTACCACATTTACCCAAATACAAGACAACCCTGAATTTAAGACTACCCCCAAATAATTAGATTCTGGACGTGGAAAATATATGCAATTATAATTTTCCATGAATGGAATCTAATTATTGGGGGATCATCTTGTCTTAAATTCATCCTCATTATTGCAGGTGGTAGAGGGAGAGATGATGAGGGGGGCAGTAATAGGGCAGCTGATAAGGGGACAGGCAGCGGGGGCAGTAAGGGGCTAGGCACTGGAGGGAATAGTGGGGGGGAAGGTGGTAAGGAGCAGGCAGTGGGGCAAGCAGCAGGAGGCTTGCCCCCAGCCCTTGTTCACCCCCCTTTACATTATGCCTGCCCCCTCCCCCCAGTTTTAGGCCCTTGATGCCCTTTTCTCTCTCTCTCTCTCCCTCCCTCCCCCTCCATGCTGCTTCTGCCCACCCTTCCTCTCACCCCTCACCTGCCCTGAAGTGTCTTAAGTTTCTACTTCCCACCTGCCTCTCTGTTTATGCTGCAGCCTGGAGCACTGATTATGGCTCCAGCCTGCCCTATAGCAGCAGAGGGCCAGACTGGAGCACATGCTCCAGGCTGCAGAGGAACCTGCCAGCATGAAGCAAAGGTAAGGAAGAGTGCAGCAGGGGTGGAGAGAAGCAGCACAGGGGAGAGACGGGGCAGCAAGGGCTTGAGGCTGCAGGGGAGGAATGGTGGGGAACGCACAGGCAGTGGGGGGCATGCAGCAGCTGGAGCTCATCTAATTAAAAAAAAATAGTGTATGCTTTATTAATGTGTTCAGTAGATGAATTCTCTTGAAATGTGGAACTGCCACAGAGCTCTCAATAGTCAGCTGAATTTGGCCTGGGTGTGCTGGAGAAATGGGGTATAGTTTAGTGGGAAGTGGAAAAAAGAAAAGCATGCTGTAATTTATCTATTTGGCTTACTTTTCTTAGTATTTTTTGTAATACCTACGTAAGATAGGAAAATCTGACTGTCCCCATTTTACAGTTGGGGAACTTAGGAACAGAGACAGAAGCCTGAAGACCATATGTGGCTCAGACTGGAAAAGTACAGATATAACCACCTAATCTATACAAACTTTGGGCGAGCCAATGTATATACTGTATATACTGTGTCCAACTAATGCACTGCCTCTTCTGGGCATGTGCTGGGCTCAGTACAGGAGTGCATGGAGTTTAAAGCACCATTTTTTTAATGTCTACAAGCAGTAGTGCCTATCTTTAAGAAAGAGAGGAAGGAGAATCCAGGATACTACAGACCACTTTGACCTTTATGCCAGAAAGGCCCTCAAGAAATCTATTTCCAAGTACCTAGAGCAGATCCAAGGAGGTGATCCTCCCCCTCTATGCGGCACTGGTCAGGCTGCAGCTGGAGTACTGTGTCCAGTTCTGGGTGCCTCACTTCAGGAGGGATGTGGACAACATGGAGAGGGTCCAGAGGAGGCCACTCACATGATCAGGGCAGCAGGGCAGGCGCTACGAGGAGAGGCTATATGGGACCTGAACCTGTTCAGCCTCCACAAGAGAAGGCTGAGGGGGGATCTGGTGGCCTGTTACAAACTAGTCAGAGGGGACCAGCAGGCATTGGG
>NW_017729032.1:4915863-4922202 GCF_001723915.1 Gavialis gangeticus | reverse complement strand
GTAGATTTAGGCTAGACATCAGGAGGTGCTACTTCACGGTCAGGGTGGCTAGGATCTGGAACCAACTTCCAAGAGAAGTGGTGCTGGCTCCTATCCTGGGGGTCTTTAAGAGGAGACTAGATGACCACCTTGCTGGGGTCATTTGACCCCAGTACTCTTCCTGCCATGTCAGGGGGTCGGACTTGATGATCTGCTCAGGTCCCTTCTGACCTTACTAACTATGAAACTATGGTCAGTGATGCACTGTATGTGGGTCTTAATCTGTTTCTCTACATTATGGTCTTCAGTTTATGCACTGCGTAACTTGTTTCTTTCATCTCAGGAGAATGATACCTCTGTAAGATTAAAGATTGCTTCCTTGCTGGGCTTGCTATCAAAAACGGCAGGATTCTCTCCAGATTGCATTATGGATGATGCCATTAATGCGCTTCAAAATGAAAGTAAGTTGTACTTCTCAAATTGTGTTGGGGATCCAGTGAAAATCCTCTAATATTTATACATGTGAAATGGCATCAGGACTCCTACGTGAGCACAAAGAGCAGGAGTGTGTGAGTGAGGATTATTGTTGGATGGAAAACTTCCTCCTCCACTCCATCCTATTCTCTATTTCATAGATAGGGATGTTCAACAAATGTGACCTGTGGAACCACTGCATCTGGTCTGCAGGGCTTCCCACAGGCCAGGAAACTTGGCAGCAGAGGAGAAGTGGCCATTACTGTGGCCACCCTCCCAACCCCAAACTGTATGGCCTGGTTGGGGCTGGGCCAGATCCTCTCCCCCCTTGCAACTGGGTTGGGGCCCTGTTGCAACCACCCCGGCAGCTAAACTGGGACTACAGGCTAGATCTGGCCCATGGCTGGGTGGGGCACTGCACATCCAGCCCTCCAGCAAGAATCGTTGAGCACCACTGCTATAGATAGAGGAAAACCTTATTATCACGTTCTCAGGACAAGCAAACGATTCAGCACTACTTTCTTTTTATATAACTTCATGCTAGAGATGCAAATAGTAAGGGAGAGGTGTCTTTTGCTGTAACAGCACAGGGTGAGAGCCACTGTGTTCTCAAGGTTCACTTTTTAAGCAACAATCTTGTTTGTAAATAGAGTATTTTCTTACCTCGTTACAGAATAAAATATCAGAAATTAGTTGTCAAGTTACACAGGAGCGTCAGTCCACAACATTGTTCTGAGAATAGTGAACAAAGCCCAAATTATCCACTTAAGTAGCTATGAAAAATCTACTTAATTTTAAAAGGCTTCCATCTCCCTGGGGGTGCTAACTAAAAACCATAGAGGAAAGCTTTCAAAAAGCAAGAAACTGATTTGAGAGCACGAGTCCCATTGCCAATCATTGGGATTAAATAATTTGGAAAATTCCCCCGCTTCCCCCCAAATACATTAATAATTTGCGTCATGGAATTGAGTACATGCTTAGCAACTTCGCAGATGACACAATGTTGTGTTGAGTTGGAGGCACTGGAGGGTAGGGTTAGGGTCCAGAACCAGATGAGGTTTCAGCAAGAACAAATAATTGCATACATAAATATAAACAGGCATTCCTCAATCTAGGCTGTAGTAATACAGGGAAGGACCTGGGATTACAGCAGAACATAAGTCGAATATGAGACAACCGTGCTTTTGTTGCAAAAAGACCAACAGTATACGGGGTCATATTGCAAGAGTTGCTTGCAAATCAAAGGAAGTGATTATTTCATTCTGTTCAGCCCTGCTAAGGCCTCGCTTGCAGTACTGTGTCCAGATTTGGACCCCATACTTTAAGTTTGGAAAGAGTCCAGAGAAGAGTGACAAAAATGACTAGAGGCCTGGGAAGCAAGACATATACAAGGAAAACTTGAAAAACTAGGGTTATTTAGTCTGAAGAAGAGAAAATTGAGGGGGGATTTGATAACAGTCTTCAAATACATGAAGTGCAATTATAGAGGGAATAGAGATGGGCTTTTCTCTGTGGCTATAGGGGACAGGAATATGAGCAACAGCCTCAAGCTGCAGTGGAGGAAATGTACATTAGCGATTAGGAGGACCTTTCTGAATATAAAGGTGGTCAAGCATTAGAACAAGCAACCTAGAGAAGTTGTAGAATCTCCATCCCTAGAAGTTTTTAAGAGTAGGTTGGGCAGACACTTGGCTGGGATGATTTTAGTCGTTTGCCTTGAGCAGGGGGCTGGACTAGATGACTTTGTGAGGTCCCTTCCAGTCCTACTTGCCTTGATCCTGTCATTTTAAGAGATCATCTTTAATGTAAATACACTCCAGTGTATTTGCTTTACTTGCAAATAAGTAAGTTTAATACTTACTTGCAAATATATATATACATAAGTATAGTACTTACTTGCCCAGCTGGGCAGAGCTTTCCCCTTATTTGCAAGTAAGTAAAATACTTGCAAATCTCTCCAAACTTATGAGTTCAGTGGATATGGGAGCCTTTCATGGTTTTGTTTTACAGAGTCCCACCAAGTTCTTGCTCAGCTGCTGGACACGCTGCTGGTGATTGGAACTAAACTCACAGAGAATGCAGCTGTCAGAATGAGACTGGTAGATGTAGCCTGCAAGGTAATATAATCTTACTAGTAGTAGTAAACATGCAGTAAAGTCAAAATTCTGCATCTTTATATTGATACAACTCCTGTTGCGATCACAGGAAGTTGCAAGCAACTTATTTTGTTTAGTATCTTCATCAACAACCTGGAAGATGGTATAGAGTGTACCCTCAGCGAGTTTACAGATGACACCAAGCTTGGGGGAGTAGTAAATACACTGGAGGGTAGGGCTAGGATTCAGAGTGACCTAGACAAATTGGAGGATTGGGCCAAAAGAAATCTCATGAAGTTCAACAAAAACAAGTGCAAAGTCCTGCACTTAGGACGGAACAATCTCATGCACTGGTAGAGGCTGGGGGCTGACTGGCTGGGCAGCAGCTCTGCAGAAAAGGACCTGGGGGTTACAGTGGGCAATAAGATGAATATAAGCCAACAATGTGTCCTTGTTGCCAAGAAGGCTAATGGCATCCTGGGCTGCATTGGTAGGTGTGTCACCAGTAGGTCAAGGGAAGTGATTATTCTGCTCTATTCTGCATTGGAGAGGCCACATCTGCGTTCAGTTTTGGGCCCCCCACTACAGAAAGGATGTGCGCAAATTGGAGAGAATCCAGTGGAGGGCAGTGAAAATGGTGAGGGGACCAGGGCACATGACTTGTGAGGAGAGGCTGAGGGATATGGGCTTATTTAGTCTGGAGAAGAAAAGATTGAGGGAATTTAATAGCAGCCTTCAACTACCTGAAGAGGGGTTCAAAAGAGGATGGAGCTGGACTGTTCTCAGTGGTGGCAGATGACAGAGGAGCAACAGTCTCGGGTTGCAGCAAGGGAAGTTTAGGTTAGATATTAGGAAGATTTTTCTCATGAGCAGGATAGTAAAACACTGGAATAGGTTACCCAGAGGTTGTCAACTTTCCGTCCTTGGAGGTTTTTAAGACCTGGCTAGACAAAGCCTTGGCTGGAATGATCTGGTTGGGGTCCCTTCCAACCCTAATTTTTTATGATTTGGAAGGGGAAGTTGACCCTAAATTTAATCATCTGCAACTTTGGACATCTTGCAATGGTGATTTAAAAAAAAAGAGTACACCAAAATGTCACAATACGAATAATGTGATGATGCAAGTCCCAAATCGCAGATATGTGACCTTAATCTACAGACTTATGTTCACATATAATAGTTTTTTGGTTGTTTATTTTTAAACTTTCCACCTCCAGACACGTGTGCATCTCTCAGGGTACTTTTACAAAAATTGTTAAGCTTATCCCTGTAGGAGGCTAGTTTAGGTGAAGTATGAAGTGCCCAAGTGGTGGAAACATTTTAACTTTTTTTTCCCCAGAGACCTACAGTTCATGCTGTTGATGATAGATCCAGATCGCCAAAGTTTAGGGCTGCCTCTTTATTTCAAAAAGGTTAGGGAAGCACTGATAAAGATTCTTTTGGCCAATTATTAACCAGCCATATTGGCTGATACTGATCTGATTGTTGATTTGCAGCCCAGCAGCTTGGAGAGCAACGGCCAGCTGGTAAGTCTGGTGGTGGGGCAGATTAAGGTCCCCACTGTGAAGGAGGGAGTGGGGCAGGAGCAGGCGCTGCCTGGATAGGGTGCAGGATGGTGCTGCGGGTGGATTGTCCAGTGGGTGGGGAGGGGATGCTGCAGGGTGGGCAGCTCCTGCTGCTGCGTGTCCCCAGGGGAGGTATGGAGAGCATGTGCCGCCCCCCCGGATTTATGCACAGGGTGAGGGCGGGCAGAGCCTGCCTCTGCCTCAGCCACACTCCCTCTCTCACCACAGAGGCCTCAGTCTTCTTGCCTCCCCCCATCCCCTTCCCCCACGCCTCTTCTTCCCACAGACTTACCGGCCAGATGCTGCTCTCCAAGCTGCCAGACTGCATTCCTGACTGGGCGCGTGCTGCAGCTGGGCGCATTCACACAGCATTTATTAGTGGCAATTATCAGCTACACTGGCCAAAAAAAGCTGATTGCTGATAATATCAATTTTTTCCTTTATTGATGCCAATCCAATATGGACCATGATAGTTTCATAGTGCTTAGGGTCGGAAGTAACCTAAACAGATCATTAGGTCCAACCGCCGTCCTAGGCAGGAACGAGTGCTGGGCTTATAACACCCCAGTTAAATATCTATCTAGCCTTCTCTTGAAGACCCCCAAAGTAGGAGAGAGCACACCTCCCTTGGAAGTCCATTCCAGAGCCTGGCAGCCCTAACCATAAAGTAAATTAAAACAGCTCCTGGAAATGGGGGTCCAGCTGGGAGTCTGGGCGCACACCCAGGCTTGAACTTGCAACTGTTTGGCCCCAGGGTCAGCACACACCCCACTAGGCCAGATGTCAGTGCACCTCTACAAAAAGGGTATAAGAAATGAATAAATGCAAAGTTCATACATACTCTTTACTGACATTAATTTGCATCACTGGTGGAGCATTCCTTTGCAAACTTTTTTATTTAAGTTTGTCTAATTTTTCTCTGTTTACTTTGAAAAATCAAACCTTGACCATACTCAACAATTGTTACAACTGTATCCTTGAAGTACACTCTATGGGGAATAGGCCACCTTGAATAAAAATCAGAGTGAACTGTTGCATATTATTTTTCATTATAAAGATTAACGAGTCATTGAGCTGTTTCTTTTAGTTATGTTTTAAAATATGCCTTTTAATACTTGTCTTGCTATGAATCCTCTCTTGAAATATTTTGTGGGGGAGGATATCTAAGAGGAAATAGTATTGTAATAAAAGATTTTTTTAAATAATGCATTAATGGGATTTAATAATGGTATATTTCATTGATATGGAAGATTGGCAAAATAGTGCCTAATTATGTTTACTGCTTGAGAATTTATCTCTGGAGGATTTTCTCTTTGAATATTCTATTAGGGTACTAGCTATATCTGCAATGGTTTCATCTCTGTCTTGTCCTGAGTCAACTGGAGTTTTAAGTGAATTTGTTGCAAGATGCAAATTCTTGTTAGCGCTAATAAACTTGAAAATATATTTTAAGATAAATTATGGTAACATAAACTCAGAGACTGATAGGGTGTGACTACAGGCTGGGAACTAGGCAATCTGTTGGGAATAAAAGTGTCAGTCTAATGTGGGGATGATATTTGTATGTGTCGAGTATCATTGCTGCATGAGTAGTTGCTCATTTGGCGTGTGCTGCTTGAGCAGGATTTTGCAGGCATAACTGGGATACTTGTTTTAAAAATATTGCTATGTGAGTCTGTTTTAACTCTTGAAGAAAGCAACTCTCTAGGCAGACAATGTAGTTTTTTTGTTTAAATTTATGTACAGAAGTTTTATGTCCAATAACACTTTCTCTGCATAGTTGGAGGAGGCATTTAGGAAAAACTGCTAAGGATCCAATATTTGCAGGGAAGTTACTGGAGTACTGCATCCAGTTTTGGGCTCCACAACTCAAAAATGATGTGGAGAAGCTTGAGAGAGTCCAGAGAAGAGCCACGCGCATGATAAGAGGTCAGGAAAACAGACCTTATGACAAGAGGCTGAGAGCCATGGGACTCTTCAGCCTGGAAAAGCGCAGGCTCGGTGATCTGGTGGCTACCTATAAGTTTATCAGGGGTGACCACCAGTATCTGGGGGAGAAATCTGGATTTATTTATTTATTTATTTATTTTGCTGGGATCCTATGACCCCTCCTGACTTCGTGCCCCTGGGGTAGGGGGCTGGACTCGATGACTTTCCAAGGTCCTTTCCAGCCCTAATATCTGTGAAATCTTCCGACCCCCATCTCAAACCCCCCCCCCCCCCCC
>NW_017729032.1:4886273-4910863 GCF_001723915.1 Gavialis gangeticus | reverse complement strand
TCAAACCACTATTTTAACTTAAAACTATTAGGAGACTTAATCTCTGTCCAGTGTCTCTTTGCTTGAGGGAAGAAACGGCCAAGATAAAAGCTCCCAGTTATATCTTGTGTTCTCCTATTTATATAGCATCTGACAGACGCTTCCCATGGTGTACGAAACAAGTGCCTCCAGCTAATAGGCTATCTTGGATCTGTGGAAAAAGGTGTTACAAAAGAAGCAGAAAGCCAAGCTACTAAGGATGTCCAGAAGATAATTGGGGACCACTTCAGTGACCAGGACCCACGTGTTAGGACTGCAGCTATAAAAGCTATGGTAAATGCTCTTGGTGCATTGGAGTAAATTGGGTGGCCGGTTATAAGAGGACTTGTACAAGACGGTAAATGCATCCAGAGGAATTCAGACAGGGAGGTGATGTGGTAAATTATTTTGATTAGTGTGGAAATTAACATTGCTCAAGTAACAATAAAATGGATCTTGAATAAGTGGGAGAGCGCGCCAGGGTCTTACACAATATTTTATTTTTTTAAAAGAGTATCATAACATTTTCACTGTTGTGGCTGCAGTTTTTTGTATCAGTAACCATAGCACTCGCGTTTTAGATTGGCATGAAATCTTTCTTTGCCTCAGTTATGCTAGATGCATAGAATGATAGAAAAGTGAGGCTGAAAGGGACCTCAGGAGTTTGAATCTAATGGAGGTGATCTTTTTGGCAGGTGTGCCACAAATTATCTCAAGACGTTCTTTGAGTGATGTTCCCATCACTTTTCCTTCCCTGATTGCGGTGCTTTTCCCCCCCTGCCCTGTGCATCCTTCCTGATTTGCTGCTCTGCTTTCTGCTCCCTGCCCTGTCTCCCACTGTTGCCTCTCCCCTGGTCTGCCATATGCCACACACACAGACTACCAGTACCACTTGTGGCGCACATGCCATAGGTTGGCCACCTCGATCTAGTCCAACCCACTGCTCAAGGTAGGATCATTCTTACCTAAACCATCTGAGACAAGTGTTTTATATAGTCTGTTCTTTAAAACTTCGTAACAGTTTTTAGAGGCACTCAAAATTACTTACCCACTCCTGACAATTTTGACTGCATTTTCTTGCTACTGTGTTGATCGTTTTTCTTTAGAATAATCTCATTGGAAGTTCATCATATGTAAAAGCCAGTTTAGAAAAGTTAAATGCATTTTATTTCTAGGGACGGCTGATAACACTTTACCAAATACATATTTCCTTTAAAAAGGAATGAACGGAAGTGTGGAAGTCCCGTCTGATTTACTGGAGTCTTTTGAATATATGAAGCAGTTTTTATAATGAAATGCTGCTTAAGTTAGAATTTTAAAAAAGTTAACACTGTCTTAAGCATCATAGATGTTATATTCTCGTAAATGTGCCTTTATTTGATAGAAATAGGAGCATGGATTCTGTGATTCTATAATGTTTTGTTTTTGTTTCATTTTGCTTTGTTAAATTGAGACTCAGGAAATTTTGGTATGTCATAAATTCAGGAGAGTCGTATTCAAAGAAATATGGTATTTCAGACCTGGGGTTACAATTTTGCAGGGAGAAATTGCCTTGCTTATATAATATAAAATGAGATGGTTAATAACTCAGTAGAGTTCCTGGTTAAATATAGAGGGAATCAATGAGAGTAAGTAGCTAAAGACAATCAAATGGCAGGAGAGTAGCAAGGAACATGGAATGTTTTGCTTAACATTTCTGATCTTAATATTGGGTGTTTTTTTTTCTCTAGCTGCAGCTGCATGAAAGAGGATTAAAATTGCAGCAGACTATTTACAGCCAGGTAGTGCTTTATGTTTAATATTAGAGCATTTATTTTTGGTTTCTGTGCAATCCAAGAGTCTGGGGAGGGGAAGTAGTATGTTCAGAGTCCATGAACAGAGAGGTATTTGCTTTCTGAGGTTATAATCAAGTTCCATACATCATTGTTTTTAGTAACCTAGGTTTGAAAATGCAAGTCTTTTTCAAATCTTGTTAGTGCTCAGATGTATATTTCTACTGGAGGGCAGAGAGAGTTGGGGTAAAGCATTTAATTATAGCCTGCAGTGTGCATATATAGAATCCTTTGGAAGTTCAGATGTGATATGGGTTCACTTGCATGGGTAAGGTTGCAGGATCAAGACCTATGAAAGTGAGAATAACCTGAATGATAGATCCTTGTAGTGAGGATAGATGCTATCAAACATTCTTTGCACTTCTCTTTTAATTCAGTTAGTCCAAAGGCTCTCCTGAGTTAGACCGAACTGAGCCTATAGATATTACGTAGAATTAGTGGAAAGGACAACATTCTGGTTGGGACTCGATGGGGAGACCAAATGTATTTTGACCTTTAACCTTACCTAGCTGATAAAACAGCCTTTATAAGAGATTCATGAGAACTTTAATGAACTTGGTGGAGGATTTTAAGGCGTATTTGATTTGGAAACTTTAATTGCAGGCTTGCAAACTGCTCTCAGATGATTATGAACAAGTGCGCAGTGCCGCAGTTCACTTGGTATGGGTCCTCAGTCAGCTGTATCCAGAAAGGTATGAACCATATGAAAGTTAAGAGAAAAGTGAAGGAGGTATCATTCTTTGAGTTTTCTGTGTCAAACAGAGTTGCTCTTTAAAAGATTGTTGGATATTAAATGCCTGTATACTTGCTTAAATCAAAAAGGGGCAGAGAGATTAGACTAGAAAACTTTGGGACTCTTCCTTATAATCATTGTGTTACAGCAATAGATGTATAGCATTATTCTTTGTTTTGATGGCTTTTACTATGAATAACATTTTATACAAAAGCTCAGCAATATAGTTTACATGATGTGCTATTGTCTTGATCAGCATTGTCCCGATTCCATCTTCCAATGAAGAAATCCGCCTAGTGGATGATGCATTTGGAAAAATTTGTCACATGGTCAGCGATGGCTCATGGGTTGTTAGAGTGCAAGCTGCTAAACTGTTGGTAAGTTTAATTTTTCTCTTATCTTCATAGAGGGTCATAATGTTTGTTTGATTTAGGAGGTATGAGGAGAACATTGGGTTTTGTTGCTGGTTGGTAGTGCATAGTCCAGTGTTTAGACCAATTCATTTTTGCCACAACTTGAAGGCACTTTCAAGGTGAAAGTGGGGGTGGGGATTACTTATGTTCAGAACATTAGAAACTGGATTCCAGGCTGGGCTCTATAGTTGTCCTTCCTGTGAAGTATGGGTTCCCCAACACAAACAGATACTCTTTTCCCAACTCTCTCATCCTACCACTTAAAGCCCAGACTTGTGATCCTCAAGTGATACAGATTTTGGAGAGAATAGACTGGGCAAAATTAACTTATAAGCAGATACTCAAACTCTTACTCTCCTAAATACTGTGGAGATGAGTACTTACATATTATCCTTAATACATGGAAATTGGGCCTATCTATGCTGGGAGAGCTAGTTAACAGATTCTGGTGTGTTAAAATCGAAAAATTGTGTTTCTTTGTCATTCTTGGGATTTTTTTCTAGGGATCTATGCAGCAAGTGAGTTCCCATTTCTTAGAACAGACGCTTGACAAGAAGCTGATGTCTGATCTGAGGGTACGTGAACATTGTCTTCATTATCTTGTACTATGCATAGTGTATTGCAGTTGTACAACAGGTATGCTAATGTCAAGCTGATTTGTTTATCCAGTTCACACCTCGGGGCAAGTGAGAATTAATTGATGATGACAGGTTTTCTGTTAGATTAAAGTCAGTGAAACATTTTCCAGTTTAGGTTTCATTAGTTGTTGTGTTCTTGTAATAAACTGCTTTAGGCTATTTTAGATTTTGGTGGTGAGGGGAACATTAGGAAGCACATCTAACAGCCCTGTAGTTGTATGGCTTTTCATTTACAACAAGAAGATGAAGTTCTAGTTTTTGGAACAAGCTATACTATTATTGCCCAACCTTTTGGCCCTGTGGGCGTGATCAGGCCATCTGGAGGCTGGACTGGCCACGGGTCCTGGCACTGTACTCTTCCCCATCCCATGCTCCGAGATTGGGTTCTAGAGCACTGGCAGTGGCCCCTTCCACTCCCCACATGCTGGGATTGGGTCCTCGGGCCCAGCCCTGCCCCCACCTGGCCCTGTGCGCTCGGTTTGGGTGCCGGATCTAGCGTGCAGAGGGCCTGGGGCTTTTCATGGAAATTCAGTAGTGGGGGAAATGGGTTACCAAATTTCCTAACCCATTCCTAGCCCTTGTGTGCCAGATGGCAGAGCGTAATGGGTGGGAAAACGCAGGATCTTGCTGGTCATTTCAAGTGATAGCAGATAAAGCAAGTGGCTGAGAATTGGGAGACTTTGGGATTTTATTACTGGCTATGATTGATTCACTTAATGTCTTGAGAGAAACCCTTCATTTGGTTCAGTTTTTCCATATAAAATGGTGATCATTCCAAATTCACTAATCTTTGTAAAGTGCTTTGGAACCTTGTATGGAAGGTGCTCTAAGATTATGTGTGTGCGCACACACACACACATACACTTCAAATGATGCTGACTGACACATTTTAATCAATAGGTTGTCATAAATCATGTAAGATGGACAAAAATAGTAGCATCAGTATTAGGATTTAACCACAGCTTAACAGGTGTAATAGCAAAGTGACATTTAACAATGTGTAAATTAAACTATTTGCCCTTTCCCAGCAAACTGTTGTTGTGATTACTAATTTTCAAATATGGAGATGGTAATTTTCAGTTTTGGTAATGATGCCTCTCTCTTTATTATCAATGTTGAAACTGCTACTTACACCTTCTTGTGGAATTAGGACAGACTATTCAGTATATCAGTCATTCATTTTTTTTTAAATCTTGTTTGCAACGGTAAAATTTGTTTGTTCAGAGGAAGCGAACTGCACATGAACGAGCCAAAGAACTCTACAGTTCTGGGGAGTTTTCAAGTGGCAGAAAATGGGGAGATGATGCCCCCAAAGAAGAAATAGACACAGGTGCTGTGAACCTGATTGAGTCGGGAGCTTGTGGGGCCTTTGTCCACGGCCTGGAAGATGAGATGTATGGTAGGTAAAGAAGTGAGAACTTGCATTTAAGGTCCAGGATGTATGGGGTATTGTAGCCTTTCAAAATTCCATTTACCCCAAACTGTTTTATTTTCCATAGTGAAATACCTTATTGCAAAACTCTTCCCATTGCAATTACAGTGGCCCCAATATGTGGGCAGCTTTTCTTCCTCGTTTTGCTGTTGTTCATGCTTTTGCCAAGCTGATGTAATGTAATATAAGTATTGATACAAGTCAAACACTCAAGAATGTACCCAGAGATGAGTAGTTTCTAAGAATCAGCTAATTCTTAGTTAAGTGTCTTTAAAAAGAGATAAAAGGTATTTTGGAACCAAGAGTTCTAGTTTTTTATATGTCTTTTTGTCTCAGACCAACACGGCTACCAGGTATACCCCTTTAAAAAGAGAGGCTGCTTCCACTGTTGAAAACCCCCATTTGGAGTTTTCCAGTTCACGTAAATAATTGGATTACGTCCTAAACTGGAACCATTTGTTAGTCTTGCTAGAAATCGATACATCCTGTAGAGCAGGGGTGTCAAACTTGTCTGGCCCCATGAGCTGAATCATGCCCATGGATCTCCCCATCCCCCCATGCCAGCTCCTGCTGGTCCTGGACTAGGGAAGAAGTCTGGTGTTCCAGGTGCTTGGCTGCTGCTGCAGATCAAGTCATGGTGCCAGGTTTTTTCCTGTGGTGCTGCTGGGACTCCGGTGCCACAGGTCTCTCCCAGGCACTTGGCTGTACCACAGGAAGGTTCCCCCTACCCCGCTATCAAGGCTGTGTGATGGATGACATGGCTCTGTGGGCTCGATCTAGCCCATGGGCTATGTGTCTGACACCCCTGCTCTTCAGCAGTATTTCCAGACCACCTTGACCCTGCATCCTGCCACCCCACCCCACCCACTCCTGCCACCTTGCAGTATTGGGAAGAAGGATATCCACGTTTTTTTGATTTGGCTGTCGTATAGACTTTGTTGATGGCCTCAAGTAGGCTGCTTTACCTGTCCCAGCTTCCCTGTCTGTAAATTGGAGATAATTCTCACTTCTCAGTAGTCCTGTGATATATGTGAAAGGTTAACATCTGGGAAGTATTTTGAAGATTTTTGAGCTGTGATTGTTGAATGCTGCTTTTCAGTTTATTTTGCAGGTGTTAAATTAGGTAGAAGAGGGGTATACTTGAAAAAAGTGGCCGTGTAAAAATTGTAGTCTAGGGATTGTCTTGTTACCCCACAACTTCTATAATAGGTTTGTCTAGATTACAGCTAATATTTTATGGTATTCTCACTTCCATGCTCATCCTGGGATCTGACAAAAAGCCTTGGTTCTTTCTAGCTTAACAATAACAGATTTTCTTTCTCTTGGAACAGCTGTGTTGGATTTATAAACCACCGTGTGGAGCCTGCTGCCCCATAAATGTTGGCACCACGGTGACGAAACGGTAGAACTTTTGTCAGTAAAATTGTCTGACTTGGAATGCACTCGCATCCATTCAATAATGTGATCACACCTCTGACCACTACTCCCAGTCCCACTGTATGCACAACACTGTAGGCTTCCTTGCTTTTCATGTTCAGTTTTTGAAGCCATCTCCTAGTCTACCAGCTTGTCAGAGCAGTCAGTGAAATTATTCATCTCTGGTGCCTTAACACTGCTGAGGAGGTTGGTGGATAGGGGGAAATCTTCTTCTGTTGCATCTTTCTACTTAATCAGAGGCATCAGAATAAAACAAATTCATCATACAGCCTAACCTGCTCTATTTCCAAACCTAATTAATTGTTCCCAAATTGAGCTTGTTTGGATGAAAAACAGAAATTTCATTAAACAATAAATTGCGAAATTTCAGATTAGGCTCTCTTATGTTTCTGCTCTGATGCACGTGTCACAGAAACTGGAGGGAAATAATCTTTTATCGTCACTTAAATTTACTGTGTTTGGAGGTTCTTCAGATGCACACAATATTTGTATATTATGAATAAATTCTAAGTATTTGATCTCTACTGGTCCAGTAGCATAGGGATGGTTAGCCCTGTTAGTCTGAAGTCAAGCAGAAGGTAGGGTAGAGTGGCATCTTAGAGACAAACAGGTTTAGAGAAGTATGAGCTTTTGCAGGCAACAACTTACTTTGTCAGATGCCAACATACAGAATTTGCTCTGAGACATCAGCAAGCGCTGTCAGATAGCAGATTTTAAAAGTAGGCTGTTGCCTATGAAAGCTTATGGTTCTGAACCATGTAGTCTCTAATATACCCCCCCACCTTCATTCTTATAACATGGATGTTAATCATGCACATGGGGATTTCTCAGTAGAAGGGAAAAGGCTCTAAGCACTAAACGAGCTAGCTTTTTGCTTTGACTGTGTTGAAGTGAAATCCTTTTTTGGATGAATGCTACTGTTCAGTACTATGTAGAGTACTACACAACAAGCTGAGGAAGGAAGTGAGGAATACTTCAGCCAATTGAAAGGGCAAGTCATATATATGGTGGTAGAATGCCATGCTCTTAATGTGTTGGACCAGGATACTGGGGTTAGAAATCTAGTCCTGCAAAATGCTGCATTAATTCATATACCACAGCCCCTCTCCCCACTGCCCCACATAAAACACGCTCCTTATTTTGGGAAGGTAGAATGTAGGAAAAGATTTCTGTAGAGGCTTCCCTGTCACAGCATTGGCTCAGCCAAGACTGGATCTTTTGGGCACATGTAGCAGGGATGGAGTTCCATTGTCAGTCACCCCCCGCCCTTCCCCTTGCTGCTTCCTTAACACAGCTGCTGACAATTCAGCAGTGGTTGTCAGAGGGTTAAACCTATAGATGAGTTGGCCCTGCAGCAGGTGGAAGGAGAGCAATGCTGAGACTGGGAGTCTGCCGAGTGCCATGCTGAGCACAGCTCCCTACCACCAGTCCACCACAGAAATCAGTTTTCTGGCTCGTCATGCATCCCAATTTTGACTGGCTAATTCTGGGAGGTGGAGGGGAAATGCATGTGGCCTGCAAATAACTATGGTATGCCTCAAGATCTCTCATCATCATCAGGTAAGGGCTTGGTGTTGTGCCTGACAGTACCCCTAGCAGCACTTGTAAATACTAGCATGCATTATGCTGAAGATGATACCTTCCAGGTTAGAGGCATTCATTCAGTACTAGCTTGGCAAGGATGAATTCTACCTGCTGAATTATCTCTGGGTTTTCCTTAGCAATCTTCTATCATAGGCCTGAGTTTTGCTTAGTTTGGCCATTAGGTGGCATGGCTTTTTTGACCAGTGTTAAAAAAGTGAACAATATAACATTTTCTTCTCTTTTCAGAGGTTCGGATTTCTGCAGTCGAGGCTCTCTGTATGCTGGCTCAGTCTTCACCATCTTTTGCAGAGAAATGTCTTGATTTTCTAGTAGACATGTTTAATGACGAGATTGAAGAGGTGAGATTGCAGTCAATACATACCATGAGAAAGATCTCCAACAACATCACGCTGCGAGAAGACCAGCTTGATACTGTGCTGGCTGTCTTGGAAGTAAGCACTCTGTTTGGGAGGGGTTTTCTATGTACATTGTAGGAGTATTAGAGCTATTACGTTTTCTGTGTAAAATCAAATTTTAGACTACATAGAACACAGCTGAAATTTTCAAGTGTGGCTAGAGATTTTGGGTACCCCTTCAAGGTATTTCAAGCTGAGCATTCCTATATTGAGGCACTTAAAATAATTAGTCTTTCTGAAAAACTTAGGCCTGTATCTTTTTTTCTCTTATTCTAATTCTTCATATTTTAGCTACCATTAGGGGTATATACAGACCTTCAAGGAGGTTTATGGGGAAGTTGGATCGTGTTTAATAATGGCTACCCCATCTAACTTTGTTTGCTCAGGTGTGGACCTTGCACTTAGAGCCCTAGTTAGGTGGATCTAAGTGTGAAATGTAGAGAAATTCAGGACAGCTAGATTGGTCTAAAAATGGCTGACCCAATTTAAGTTGACCTCAGAGGTAGTCTGACTTAGATTTGGGTCTGGCAAGACTGATTTTAACTGAACTTCTGTACAGATCCCAGCATTGCCTCAGGGCTGAGAGAGCTCAGCTGCTGGCCATAGCCCCAGGGCTTTGCTTTTTCTATTACTCCCCCTCCCCATGAACCAAACAGCTCCTCCACAACCCCTAAGCCTGCCAAACTCCTCATCCCATAAGCTGCTCCTGGTGCATTGCTGGTGTTTGCCAATGCCGGGAGCCAAGTAAGTAAGTTGGGGTTGGGGATAGAGGGATAGGGGTTGGTCTGCTGCAGTAGGGGTTGGTGTTTGTGTGGGCATGGAGGGGTTGGGGGGCTAAAAATAGCCCCTGGTCCTGGGGGTGGGGAGAAGAGCCCCCACCCGATTTTCCTCTCCACACACACCAAAACCCCCTAATCTCCCAGATTGGCAACCAGTGTTCCTAAGGTATGTACAGACAGTCTCCGTATAGCTTCTCTCATCCTGAAAGGTCTCAGACTGCTTTAGCTAACACTTCCCAACTTGGCAGCTAAGTCATATTTGGGCTCCAACATAAGTGGTTTTAAAAATCACTTTTACTTAGACAGACAGTTAAAACTGCACTGAGGGGGATAGGTTTGGAGCTGTTCGTTCCTATTGCTGCTTCCTTCAAATTCTGTTGCTTTGTCATCTGCTGCTGCTACCTCTGTCTCCTCCTTGGATCGCTCTATTGTCTGCTGTTTGCGTGCTTTACCAAACCCGGACTCTTCTTCACTTCCTTGTTTCTGCTCAGTTCTGCCACTTCTGTGGTCTCTTATTCCCCTCTGTTTTAGCTCCTCCCAAGCCCTGCAGCTATCCAACCCTTCATGGCCATCTGCACTTTTGTCACTGTGCTGTATTTCTTACGATTCCTGTGCCTGTCCCGGAGTTTGATGTTTTCACTGTGATCTCTTTGAAGCCTGTCTTTAGATGGAACACAGTTTCTTTTTGAAGTTTAGTCCACTCAACAGTGGCCATTTATTTACCAACCCTCAAATAAAAAAAATACTGAACATCACTGTCATGCCTCCTTGATCATTCCTTGCACTGCTTCTGAACATTGATTTGTTTGCTTAGACTGTGTTCCTTGACAGCAAGGCCTCACTGCTCCTTTGTTTGAGAGAGTGCTGACTAGGCTGTCTGTGCTCAGCAGATCATGAGTAAAACCAATCCAGTCGGCTCGGGAGTAAACCATGAAAATACAGTGGTGCAGAGCAACACGCCCCAAGCACTGGCAGACGAGGGATGTTGATTTGCAACTGCAAGGTGTTTTTAGGCAGATAGAATGTAATTATCCAAGCTGGAATTCAGCCACAGCATCATGTCTAACATTTCTAAGAACAGTGCTGGGAGACCGTGGTGCTACGGTGCATGTTAACATGGCACTTCTTGGCAGCCAAGTGCCCCTTGAAGTGTCATTTCATCCTAAAAGGTCGGTGTAACAATGCAGCATTTTGCAGTTCCAATGTATTGTGTGATTGGACTGCATTATTCGGGGGGGAGGGGTGTAAAATTTTTTTTATATATAATCTGAACTCCCAGTCCCACCAGCTGAACCTGGCATCCTTCTTGTCTGTATGTTATCACCACTAATAAACATTCTGCAGGCTGCATTATGTCTTGGGGGCATGTTTGCAAACCCACTAAAGGCGAGCAGCATCTTTCACTGAACTGAATGGAGGCCTTTTCCCTGTTCAGTGGCCCTCAGGATTGATTTTCAGATGGTGAATAATGGAACATTTCTTCCTAAAGGGAAAATGTGGTTTTTCAGCCATTATCATCTTAACCATGCAGTAGTTTCCCAGAACTTCTGTATATCTGCCATAGACTGTGCTTGGGGGCACTACTACTCCTACCCAACAACAACTGTACTCACTCTGCTTGGGAGGGTTAATGGTGGAGAAATTCACATTCATTTCCATAAATGAAGCATTGATATAAGATATCTTGGCTAAGTTCAAAAGCAGTAGAAGCTGCAGCTGTTGAGCTGGTTGACCTATTTGTGTATTTTGCTTTAACTGTTGGATTCAGGGAACCTATGGGCTTAATTCTATAAACCACAGAAAAAGAGACAACATCTTTAAAATATGCACACACCCACATGTCTTGTTTTTTAGGATTCCTCCCGAGACATTCGGGAAGCACTTCACGAGCTACTCTGTTGCACCAATGTTTCTACGAAAGAAGGCATCCACCTTGCACTTGTGGAGCTACTGAAAAACCTAACTAAGTATCCTACTGACAGAGAGTCCATTTGGAAGCAAGTATTGCTTTTCTGCATAGTTCTCACTTGTTTATTTTCTTAGGATGCTTCTATATTCTTTTTAATACCTGGATGTTTTATGTAAATGAAGTTCATCCACTACTGATGTGATTTCCCTGTCCCCTTGTCAAAACTGAGGACTGAAATGGTACTAAACATTGTTTAACTGATACCTGAGGTAGACATTCAATTAGAATATAGCTACTAGCTATATTTGCTAGCATGCCTGTAGATCAGGGGTGGGCAAAATATGGCCCACAGGCCAGATCTGGCCTGCAGGGGGGTGGTGGCTCTGGCTCTAGCAGCTGCATGGTGCTTTGCAGCCACAGCTGCCACCCATGCCAAAGCATGAACCTGCCCACAGCCATAGCATACCCAGCACCCTCCTCCCTCAGGAGCCCTGACCCGGAAGCTGCCGGCCACATTTGGGCAGCTGTAGACATGGCTGGCAGCTGCCAGGTCTAGACTTTAGGGGGTGGGATGTGTTACAGCTGCGAACGGGTGGATTCGAGCTGCAGAAGTGGGGGGCGTGCTAATGTTGAGGGCAGGTTCAGGTTTCCACACTGGTTGTAGCCAGGGGTGAGGAGGGGAAGGAGTTGTGGCTCTCAGTAGGTCACCAGAACTCCTTAAGTGGCTTGCCCACCCAAATAATTGCCTACCCCTGATATAGTTGAATCCCACTAAGGATGACTCCACTGATTCTCCCTTATCATAAGTAGTCACTTCAGAGTATTCCCAAGGTTTCCAGAGTAGCTTAGTTTTATTCATAAGTTTAAATATAAGTGTTTTATGGTTTGTTGTACGAGTGTTTTGGTTTTTTTGTGGTAACTAAAGAATTCATTGAATATTAATGTTATACTCCTCTGCCTTTTTGCATCGTATACTAATTGACAAATATATTGGTTGTGGGTACATTATCCTGTTGTATGCAGGGGGGTTTTCTAGTTGAGCACTATAATGGACATCTGGGTTTTGTCTTTCATGTAAGATGAGCAAGAAACAGAAGCAAGAGACATAAGCTTATCAAGCTCTTGGATTGAAATGGAAATGTGGGGATTCTTAGATGTATTTCTTTTAACTGCTTTTTTCCTAATAGGCTTTTACCTTGTATTATTATTAAAATATATATAATAATTAAAAGGGAGGGGTGGTTATTTGCTAGTATTTAGGATTTGACTTTTTCCATAATATATTGCCCCAAAATATGCCAGGTGTTTTAAGGACATGTAGTAAGACAGGTTCTTGCCCCAAAAGGGTTACAGCCTGTTGCTTGACTTTTTTTTTTTTAATCCCTCTACTTATATTTTTGGGTTGTGTGTTTTCAAGTTATGCTTTCAGTTTGTTAGGCTTTATAAACTATTAATGAAATATTTAAGACTGTTCTTCAGAGTAGGGTAATTCCTGGTTCTAGTTGGTACCTCTGGGTGCTATTGCAGTATAAGTAAATAACATAGACAAAGCTCATAATAATGTATGTCTTGCTAAATGGTCCCTTGTTTAAAAGTGTTCTTGCCTGTGCATTTTCAGATGCTTGAAGTTCTTGGGAAGCAGACATCCAACTCTGGTGCTTCCACTGGTCCCAGAGCTGCTGAGTACGCACCCATTTTTTGACACGCCAGAGCCAGATATGGATGACCCAGCCTGTATCTTTTTTTGTTGCTGTCAAGTGGTTGTGCTAGCTTTGAATCTGTACTTATTTGTCTAATTCTCAAATTTTGTTACGCTCCTGAAAGCGTACAGCAGGCAAATCTTGTTTTCAGAATTTATTATGCCATTTAGTTTTATTACTCATCCAAGGGTGGATCAGGTTTTCAAATAACTAGGCTACCTGCAACCATCCTTTTAAATCCCAGCTGCTTCTAATTAGCCAGTTATGCCTCAGAAGAATAAACTGGGTACCATGACATTTGTAGTTCATCAGGTCAAACCATCATAGTGCTGATGTTAAGGTGGATGGTTCTTTTAACCCTTTTGTTGAGGAGGGGGTGTTTAGGACCTTTGCCAAAACTTCCCCTTATTTCACTGTTGTAGATTCCACTGGTTTGCTACTTTCTTTCATTCAGAGGTGGCTGAAGTCCATTTGTGCTGTAATTCATGGTCTTTGGGCCTCTGTTTTCTTTAACAAATCCTTAAGTTCTAGTTTAAGTTTACAGGTTAACATCCTTAGTCACTGTTTGCATTTGAACATCTAAAGCACTAGAATTAGTTACCATTGTCATAATCATCATCATTAACAATGGAATATAAAATACAAATTTTATTTTTTGGTTATCCTCCTCACTTGTCTAATTGCAGACATGATATTGTTTACAATGTGTGCAGAGAAAAGTTGGACTGGAAGAGATTTCTCTCTCTCTTCTTCTCTGAGATGTTGCAACAAGTCCCCAGGCTGCCGACCAGAATCTCCCAAGGGAAATGAAAGGAATCTGAAATGAGTTCAGAGAAGAATTTATACCTAACCAGACAGTTAAATGCAATAAATTGAAACTTCTTTTGAGCCAGGATTAGAAGAACTTGGAGGAAAAAGATTCTTTCAGTTATATATATTTTTTTCTTATTCCAGTTCAGAGGAGGTTGGTTCACAAGTTCTCCCCAAGTGATTGTGTGTACAACTCCTGCTTCAGAAGAAGGTGTTGGTCTTAACACAGAACTGGGAGCCAGGAACTCCATAGTAAAGTTCAGTAATGTGCTTTGTTGGTGAAGAAGTCATTCTCTGCAAAATGTGGCTTTGATTTCAAGCAAAACCATTTGCAAATTTGCATTGAATTAGTCAATGAGTTTCAGATGAAGATGTTCTGGGAGTAGATTCACCAAACAGTAAATGTATTGGAGAAACTTTTTTTAAACCCAGCCTGTGGTTAGGGCATTCATGCAGGCTGTGGAGGAAACAAGTGGGATTCCCTCCTTCCAGCTCCCAGAAGATTGCCCTAGCCCCTGTGGCCCCAGGGTGTTTGGAGGCAGGATGCCCTCAGCCTCTTTCCTTAGAGCTGTTCCACTTTGGGTAAGAATCTCTAATCTTCATTGGATATGGTGCTGGAATCCAGGTGTCCCAGCTCTCACATAAGTGTCCTGACTTCTGGGCTGTGGAGTCACTCTACAGTCAGTGTTCAGTCATGGTATCCATGTACCACAGTGTATAGCATGTACCCTTGCTTTCCTCCCTTCCATTGCTTCTCTGCTTTCACCAGTATGATGATGCACCAGTCTGTGGACCACACTGAAACATTTAGTGCCTTTATATCACACATTTACTACTGTTGATGATGATGATGATGATGATTATTATTATTATTATTATTATTATTATTATTTTTGCTCAGCATTCTTGTTGTAAAGAACTTCATAAATACTCTCCAGGCAAGGAAGTGTTGTTCAGTGTTTGTTTAATTTGCCATTCTCTGAAGAATCTAAAATCACCTTTTTCTTTCCCTCCTTTCTCCTTAACAATTTAATTAGATATTGCTGTTCTTGTCCTCATTTTTAATGCTGCTAAAACTTGCCCAACAATGCCAGCGTTATTCTCAGATCACACCTTTAGGCACTATGCCTATCTTCGTGACAGTCTCTCCCATCTTGTCCCTCCATTGAGAGTAAGTTTAGTCACCTTGATTTGCACTTTGGTGTTGGGAATAACCACTCATTTTCTTGATTGCTGTGAATATTTAGTGGAGGTATTCCTCACTTTTTTTTTAAAGAATACTGGCCTTCCTTAACCACTTATTTCCTTTAGGTGGGCGAGTATTTGCATTTGTATTGTAAGAGCAGCAAAAAAAGTTTAAATAATTGCAGTGTGGGTTTTGTAATAGTGTCTGAGAGAATGGTCACGGTTTTTTGTCCTGTGACAAGCAGTGTTGACTAGTTCTTAGAAAAAGAGACTGAGAGGCAGGACTCCTGAGATCTTCACGGCTCTGTCTGTGACTTGGTGGAATTCAGGTCATGTGGATGGTGTGCACAATTAACTATTTTTGATTGCATTCATGTTTGATTATGTCCTGAGACAGCAGGTGGCCTTAAGTGGGCCCCTGTGCACACCTGCTTTGCATGCAGGGGTGAATTTTACTTTGTGATCTTGGCAGTGTCACTTAGCCTTACTCTCTTCCTCTCTGTAAAAGAGCAATGTGTCTCTCAGAGGTGTTGAAGTTTTTAATTGTATTGTACTTGAGACCTTTGGCAAGAGGGAACTAGTGTTATGCAACAAAGATATGAAACTGTAGGCTATTCTGAACTTTAAAAAGTGTTGAAGTTCTCACTTCGGGCTTGTCTTGTTTAATTTTGGACACACGTTTTGAGATCCTGTTATCTGGACTTAAGACTTTTTGGTTTCCTTTTGTTCAGTTACCAGATAGAAAGCTGGTGTCCTCCCCTGTGTCCCAGAGCCTTACACCGCATGAAGATCCTTCCCAGCAGTTCTTGCAGCAGAGTCTTGAGCGAGTTTACAATCTTCAGCACTTGGACCCACAGGGCACACAGGAACTGCTCGAATTCACCATACGGTGAGGTGTACTGGCTCTTGTGACAGGGAAAAGGAAACTAGTTCCCAGGTTTTATGAAATAGCTCCTTGATTCCCAGTACTGTTGTTTAGTTTCCCAGTTTCTGAGGGCTCTTAGACTGAGCTCTCTGCTGGAGAGAATAATTTGATGAACAGTACTTAGGTTATATAAAATGTAATGGGTGTTTCCCACCCCATTACCACTATTGGCATGGAAACTAAGCAGCTATCTTGTATTTAGAGTGGCCATGCTGTGTATGCAGATCAGTTGTCTTCAGAGTTTTCTTCTGTTTGTGTGAAACCTTGAGGTTGACCCTAAGGTCTGCATCCCTACCTCTGCTTGTCCAGTTTTAGTTGCCACAAAATCCAGAGATCAATGCCCAGAAGGGGCGGAGAGGTGGAGGAAGTAGCACTTCTGGTGGGCTTTCTTCCCACCAATCAGTGTCGTTGAATGGTCTGGCCCTTTCCCCCCCATTACAGTTATTTTGGGGATGATCTTTGACTTTCAAAGTTGTTGTACCCCACGGCCTGCCTTAGTTTAGATAAAGATGCAGTAGAGCTTGGAACTAGAGGTTTTGTGCCACCTCTCCCATTTCATCTCCTGATTGATTAATCCCCACCACCCCCAAGCCCCCATGAACAAATTAAAACAACTTGATTGTAATACAAGTCTTCTGGGGGAGTACAAGAGACTGCTGCCCTGACTATTGGGTAGGGGGAAGGAAGGGAAGAAGTAGTAGAAGACTCCCTCCTCCCTTGCCATTAGTATTAGGTAGAGAAGTCATGTACAGCCCAGTGAAGTGGCATGTTTTCCTGGTTCTCACAGCTCTAACTGCAGCAGTTTTGCTGGTGGTTAGAGCATGGGCCATGTGGGTGGGGTGAGAGAGAGGCTTTTTAGCCAGTTGCTTAACCTCTGCCTCAGTTCTTCCATCTGCAGACTCAGAACTCTGCTTGCCTTGTAGGGGTGTTGAGACTTAATTAATGTTGCTATAGAAATGAGCATTAACTGAATTGTCAAAGCACAGAAGGAGGAGTTTCCTGGCTGACTGTTAGTTAGAAAGCAGCTCTCCTCCACTCAGAACATAAGCACTCATTGAGCAGGACATGGGGAATGGTCCACAAGGAGTATGTGGTTCTTTCTTCTAAAATGGCAAGGGTGGGCGTGAATGGCTCTGTGTGCCCCAAGTTGGATTTATGTGGCAGCGTCTAAGGAAGGAGCTGCTGCTTTGTGTGGGAAGGATCCTTCATGGCTGCAGAGACTGGGATTCTTATAGAGGCTTTACAAATTTACAGCAAATGGCAAAACAAATGGCATGTTTAGTACTGCCTTAAGCTGGGAACTATTTCATGAACAGCATGTTTAATTAAAATGAAGCCCCTGCAACCTATTGTTATAAGATGCCTACTGTAGGGGTCAAGCAAGGAACCACAATGCTGATTTAAAAGATAAAGTTGAAAATAATACATTGCAAAGCAGAATGCAGAACAAATGACAAGGAGATGGGCTCTGTTTATTCCTTGGAATTCTATAGAACTGGAGACATGGATGTTTTCTGGCTAGAAACCTAGATTTGGTTTAAAATGTCACAAAATCTGGAGCAGTAAAACCTTGCATGTTCTCTTAGATTGCCCAGTTTATTCTGAGAGCCAACATGGCTTACTGCTCCACTGATATTTGTGTAGTTACTTGTTATGTATTACATTATGTAACCATATCTTGTAGACTGTACATCAGACTTGCAAAGTAAACCACATTTTAAAAATGCAGCTATATTTCAAATATAACAGGTTACATGAGACCAGCATGTTCCAAATCATCTATTTTAGCCAGTACCAGTAGTGAGATTTCCCAGCTGATTAATACAAATGGACTGTTTGCTGCTCTGAAAAAATCTGGAGCATTTGAGTTAAATCTGAAGCTGCTACACTATACAGTTCCCATAGGGCTGCAGAGTAATGCAGGCTGACAGACTAACTGCCTCTCCTGCTGTGCTCGTGTCAGCTTTCAGGAAGGGGAGAGAAGTGAGCAGGTCCCAAGGTATAGGCTGATCTGTACTGTGTGTTTTCCTACTGCTGCTTGTGGGGCTGGGCAGAGACAAGGCACAGGAGTAGGTAACATCAGAATTACCACTGCTGTAGGATTTGCAATGCTTTGAGATTTGGCATTTATGGTGATTTATTTTCATCGTCATCATGAAAGTGATATTTGCTTTTTCTTGTTTCTGGTCCAGTGACCTCCAGAGGCTTGGAGAACTGCAGTCAGAACTGGCAGGGGTGGCAGACTTCACTGCAACTTACCTTCGGTGTCAGCTGCTTCTCATCAAGGTTTGGCTTCCTCTGCATTTCTGAGAGCTAGAATCCTGTTGTAACCAGCTGTTGCATTTCACAGTGGCCTGCTAAGCAGCTCTTGCATATTTCACATTTTCTCCCTGTTAGTGGATCAAACAATTCCTAAGGTCTGCTTCAGGAAAACTGATTTACGGTGTAATCTCAGATGCAGTGGTACTCCAAGCACTGGCCTGGGACTGGGGAGTTTTTAACTCGGCTCTGACACTGCTTCCCCACTGTGGCTTTGGCAAATCATCTTTATACCTTGTCTACACTGATTTCACCTACCAGTACAGCTGCATTCATAACTCCCTCATGTATATATCTGGTTTACATTGGCATGTGTGGTCTGCATTGTGATCTGCAGTGTAAAAATGTGTCTGTGCTGGGGTTTGCACAATACAGCTATACTGGCTGACATGTGAGTGCAGATAAGATCACTGAGAAGCTTTGTTCAATAGGAAATTTACATTTTCCTATTCATGGCTGTCAGCAAGTGCTTTTGCTGAACTGCTTTTAAAACTGGTCGAACTGGTGGTGGGTGAAAATTACCCTCAGCACCTTTGCAGAAAGGATACTTCAGACTCAGGCAAGCCCAATTTCACTTAGGTTATTGAAAAGTGGTCCCATCTTTTTTTTTAAATGACAGCAGGTAAACTGATTCATCAGGAGCCATTATTGATAACCAGGTCATGTTCTTGTTGCATTTGGGAATTTGTACTCTTGCTTCATTTTCCATTCTTCAGAATGGGAAGGAGGTTTACCAGACTTCCAGGGATGATGTGAAAATTAGGGTTTTTTTGCTTTGAAGGTGACCTATATAAATGCAAAGCATGAATAATTTGTAAACAGTTTCCCAGAAGACTAGCATGACTACCTATTGAAATACAGCGCTGCTATGAAAGTTAGGTGGAAATCAGTTTCTTTGCTCAGAGTGAATTTACAAGTTGGAATTTCTTATACCAAGCTAGCAAGTCCTTGACTCATGTTCACTCCAAAGATATTCTACATAAGCACAGTTACAGGTCAGTACACTAGTCAGTTGCTGACTCAGCAACTTTTTGCAGAAGCAGCTTGTGCTATCCATGCAGAAAATCAAGATTTGGGAGTCATTTTGAGACTCGTTCTTCTTTACGAAGAGAGTAATTGGAGCGAACAGGTACACAGGGGCTAAGAGGATACTTTCTTGTGCTTCTGACAAAGACTTGTTGCTTTGTTTGTAAGAACTGGGTGGCTCAGGCAAGGGAACTGTGCTTAAATGAGAAGTTTGATCACAAAGAAAAACATTGTAATAATAATCGTAATAATTTGGATAAAAACCATAAACAGTTCAGAAACACCATCCATTTATATTCCTACATAGATTACAAAGTGAAAACCCTGTGTGTCAAGCCAACCCCTTCCATCTGGAAAATACTATGTCAGGAAAGGGTATTATCTCCCACAAAATAGAAGTGGCTCGTACCTTCCCAATCTCTCTGGGCTGACAGGGTTCCTGACATAGAACTGTAGGTGTTCTCTTCTTTTTGGAGGTGATGGACCAGGATTTTGAGAGCTAACTCAGGTGGTGTGTATACTCTGCGTGTTCTGAAACCTGGTTTCCTGGGAATTCCTGTTCAGCAATATGGAAAGGAAAAAGAGTTTGGAGGTGGGATGGAGGCAGTGGGTTTGGGCAGAACATCAGCCTTGCTACCTCTTACTTTTGCTGTCTGTAATGAATAAGTTGCTGTTAGTGCTTATTTATCACCTCCTTGGCCTCTTGCGGGGGTGGACAAAAATGTTCTGGGATACCTGGAGCTGAGAATTTTTTGAGGTTGGCTCTTAGTGCCTAAAATCTGGAGTTCTGTGACCCCCACCATATTTTTATTCCTGAGGGTACCACAGCATGATGCTGACACGTTCTTGAGGAAGAAGTCAGTGCTGCTGTTGGACCAGCACAGAGGGGTTGTATGGGAAGAACACCAAGCTTATCTAGTCTTTGTTCTTAAATCTGTTGAGCACTTCATATTCCCAGTAGAGTGTATTAGCTAATTATGAATTGTCCATGGTTTGGTTTGGTTGGGTTTTTTTTTTGTAGGCCCTTCAGGAAAAACTGTGGAACGTGGCTGCTCCTCTGTACCTGAAGCAGAATGCATTGGCATCAGCAGCAGCAAGACAGGTGAGACTGAAGCCATAGCTTCCAGGTCAGGTCCTCTGGGTAGAGACCTTTTCTTTTGTGCCCTATGCCTATGACACTCCTACGTTGATGAAAAATGCCAGTAATCTTGGATTCCAAAAGCCATGTGAATTGCGTGTGAAAGATGAGCCAAACATGAGAGTTTTTTTTACTTGCTCCTGACTCCTGGAATATTGGAGAGATGCTTTGTTGCCTGGATGCTGATTTAGAAAATAATTATGTAAGTAGCAGGTAATCAAGTGGTAGTTTTATGAGAAATTAACCGTAACCAAGATTTTAGGATTATGATTTCTTCAATATAACTAAACTGATTGCTGAAAATTAGAAGTTCTCTGTGTCAATGTCAGAAGATATAGCTAGGTGGTTGACTTAATTCTAGTTGAATCGGAGGCTGATAGTCATCTGAGGAGTCTGATAAGGGATTCTGCTGGCCTTCTGGGGAGTCAGCTTGCAAGATCAACTCAGCTCCAGCCCCCTTATATGCGACAGTCTGTATTTGAAACACTGACAGCCAGTTTTAAAAGCACCTTAAATAACAGTGGAGCAGTGGTGAAAGCTAGAAATTTAGAATCCATGACTGCTTTAGACATGGAGTATATGTTGTTGTCTGTGAGCTGGACCTGAGGTATACAAGTCTTTTTGTTCAGGTTTGAGACTGAACTGAACATCGAACTTAGGAAAACTGTGAATGCAAAACCAAACCTTGATTCGTGCCCATGTTTAGTGGATAGGAGCCATCTGTGAGTCAACAAAGGCTACAGCTGCAGTCACAATGGTGACCATGTGCAAAAAACCCCCAAGCTGGAGAACCTAAATAAAAGTGGACAAGAAAGCAAGCTATTTAACAAACTGCAAACAAACCTAGACTAGCAAGGAGTATGTCGACCTGCTGGGAAAAAGTATTGATGCACGCAGTCTCCAGTTAATTAAAATGTAGCGAGAGGTAGCTATCTGTCTGTCAGAGCCTTCTGTGTTGTAGACAGCTGCCCCCAGAGACTGGAGGAAACAAACGTCTTTCAGCCTTGTGAATCTTTCTCTAATTGCAGTATCTTTCTTGGGAGCTCTGCCCAGCAGCACATCCTCAGGGAGGTTGATATCTCGTCTGATTGCACCTACAGATCGCTTAGCAGCCAATAGGATGAGAGGGAGCCTGTCCTATCATGTCACTTCCCAGTACCTGAGTTCAGTGTGAAATGCTGATTATAGAGGAGCTAGCTACCTTTAACTCAAGTACTTCTTTCATCTACTTAAACCTATCTTCCTCTATTTCAGTGGCTGTCAAACTTTTTAGGCTCAAGGCAACCCTCCATAACTCTTCTGAATTTTGCAACAGCCCCATTGAGAATCGTTGAGTTAGTCTAAATTCAGAAAAGAGATGTGGAGGGAGTCTTGAGACTAAAAAGGTTATGAACCACTGATCTAGTTGAGGGTAGTGGGGGTGGGGCTTAACCCTGCCATGCTATGCTCTTTCCACTGTGTGTCCCCTCCTAGCCTCCAGTTTGTACCTGAGGGGTAAAGGTGGCCCCTGCTGCTAATGTTGCAGCAGGGGCCACCTTTACCCCGTGAGGTCTTGTGTACCAGCAGTGACCCCCAAGCTCCTCTTGCAGGTTCCAGGAGCATGGGAAGCGTGAAAGGGATGAATCAAGCTGCTAAGCCAGACAGAGGAAGCGAGCTTTTACCTCTCCATACAGGAACTAGGCAGCCTTAATGAGATCTTGCGGTTCCTCCTTCCTCCCCAGACAGCCATGGCACGCTGGTTTAGAATCACTGGTCTACTGAGTAATATATTGTAGCATTACAAATGGAATATTTGAAATAATCCAGAAAGATGTGTGTGTTATATGGTAGAGGTGCACCGACATATCAATCCGTATCGTATCTGTACCAATAAAAGGAAAATTGACATTATCAGCAATCAGCTTTAATGGCCAATGTGGCCAATAATGTCACCGATAAATGCCACATGCGTGCATGCGGCCAGGAATGCAGCCCAGCAGTTTGGAAAGTAGCGTTTGGCCGATAAGTCTGTTTGGGGAAAGGCGAGGCACCAATTGAGGCCCCCATGGTGAGGGAGGGAGTAGATCAAGGGCAGGGGCTGGTGCTGTCTGGGTGGGGTGGGGCACAGGGCAGAGCTGTGGGTGGCTTGTCCAGGGGGTGGCTCTTGCCGCTGTGTGCACCCAGGGGGAGGCATGAGGGGGGGAAATGTGCCCCCCCAGTATTTGTGCGCAGGGCGAGGGCAGACTGCCTGCTGCAGGCTTGGACCTGGGGGCTACGCCAGCCTCTTTCTGGCAGTGGGGCTGGGCTGGGGCTGTGCTCGGAGTGGGTAATGGTAGTGCTGGGAGGAAGGGCTACGGGGAATTTTGTGTGGCTGTAGTCCACCCCGTAGCTCCCCTTTCCCAGCTCTGGCTCCGCCCGCCCCAAGCGCAGCCTTGGCCCAGCCCCACTGCCAGGAAGAAACCGGCACAACCCTTGGCCCTGAGCCCACAGCTAGCAGCCTGCCCTCACCCCACACTGAGGCTTGCTGGCTGGATGCTTCTCTCCAAGCTGCCAGGTTGCATATCGGTTATCGCACGGGTGGGCAATTATTTTGACTGGAGGGCTGCTTAACAGGTTCTGGCGAGCTGTCGAGGGCTGCAAGGGCAGCACTGCCCCTTGACAGGTGCCCTGCCCATGTTTGCTGGCAGAAGTCCCACTCCCTAATCTGTGACCTTTGCCACCTGATGTCTCTCCCCTTGTCCTGGAAGTAGTGTTTGGGAAGGAGGTTTGCCATCTTGCAACTGGAAAAAAAACAAGTTGTATACTAAAAATCAAACGTTCACAATAATGTATTTTAATTTTATTTAAAATATTTATTTCCCTGATTTGTGTGTGTTTGCGTTGTGTATATAGGGGTGATTACATAATAGCTCAAAATGAAGACTTACTCTTGTATATTTTAGGGGATCTGGGAGGAAGTGTGGGGTTTGTTGGGGGCTGTGCAGATGTGTGGATGTGGGTGGGTGTGGGGGTTTGTGGGGATGTTTGGATGGGTGTGTGGGTTGGTTTGGGGTTTGTGGGGTGTGTGGAGGCAGAGGGTGGCTGGGGGTATGTGTGGGGGGTGGGAATGGAGTGTGTGTGTGGGCGGGGGGTGTGGGTGCATAGCAGTGAGTGGGACCCCCCACTAGAGGTGCATGGGTGTGTGGGCAGTGCATGTGGGGAAGGGTGTGGGGGGATGTGAGGGAGGGTGTGGTTGTGTGGTTTGCAGGGGAGGGTTTGTGAGTATGGTGGGGTGTGCATGGGAGCCCATATGTGCATCCCCTGAGCTGGTTAGCACCTGCCCCTGCCCTACAACAGCCTGGTGCCTGCACGCCCTGCAGTGCCTCCCTAGCAGTGCGGAGTCCCACCCTGTGTCCACTCCAGACTCACCCCGGCAGGAGTGGATCAGCCAGAACCCAGGCTCAGCTCCAGCCCAGCATGCCCTGTGCCTGTTCCACACCGCCCACCTGTGGTACATCCTGCTGCCTGCTACATCCTTTCTAAGCAGACCAGACAGCAGCAGCAGCTTCTTGTACCTGGTGTTGCTGCTGGCCCCAGCCCTGCAGTACTGGTGGGGACCTTTGCTGCCCAGCCCTGACCCCGCACCTGCTCCAGACTCACCTGCTTGCGCTAAACTGTGGCAGCAGCAGCGCTGGCTGGGCAGAAAATGTGGCCTTTCCCCGTTGTTGCTGCCCAGTGCTCACTGGTACAGCTGCCTGGAGCCCGTGCAGAGCTGCCCTGCATCTGCTCTGCATTGTCATCACTGCTCCATGGGCAGCCCAGAGGTGGCAGTGACAGTAGCAGAACCACAGGGCAGCCCAATGCCTTGGTTGGGCGGCTGAAGCAGGGAGTACTGGGCAGCAGCGAGGGGGATAGGGACACTTTTCCCCTGCACTGAGCAACAGTTTCTGGCTGGCAGCTGCCGCTGCTGCTGTTTTAGCATGAGCAGGTGAGCCCAGAGCAGGCGCACGGTCAGGGCTGTGCAGTGTGTGTCCCCACCAGTGCCGCAGGGCTCGGGCCAGCAGCAGCGGCAGATGCAAGAAGCTGCGACTGCCTGATCTGCCTAGAAAGGCAGTCCAGATGCAGAGCTGCCCCAACCCCTCTGGATGCCCAGGGGGAGTCAGGACGTGTCACCGCCTGACAGTGCCTGTGCCAAGCAGGATTGGATCGGTACTGGCTGATACGGCTGGTTAATAATTGGCCATCAGTATTGGCCAAAAAAATCTTTATCAGTGCACCCCTCTTGTATAGTGTAGTTATCACTTAAAATGGGTTGTGAATTATTTCATGACTGTAAGG
>NW_017729032.1:4880193-4881273 GCF_001723915.1 Gavialis gangeticus | reverse complement strand
TGGGGTCCAGGCCCACTCCATCCACCACCTCCAAGGAGCAGGGGGGGCAAGGCCAGTGACATTGGCCTCCCCCCCCCCACTCTGTCCCCACTGTCATAGTGGCACCCCACCACCACTTCCTGTTTGGGACACTCTTGGAGCACTTTGGTTGTTTCAGACAACCAATCAGAGTGCGAATAAAGTGTTATGGATAAACAGACTATGGCCTTTATAGTATTAGAATGGGGCCCAAAACTGGACATAGTACTCCAGATGAGATCTCACCAGTGCTGAATAGAGCAGAAGAATCACTTCCCTTGATTTGCAAGTAACACTTCTGTTAATACAGCCTAGTGCTGTTGAAGTGAAGGACTCTAAATCACTTATTTCAGATCTGAAGCACCCTCCTCTTTGGAGTCTGGTACCTTCTGCTGCTTACCTTTTAGATCAATGGTTGTCAACCTTTTCAGGCTCAAAGAACCCCTTGGAAAATATAAGCTCTTTGTTTTTGCTCAGTTTTTAACTACAGAAAAATACCATGGCAAGTCTTTGGTTGCAAAGAACTCAAAGCTTACAACAGGGCAGAATGTTTTTAACACTGGATTCCTATTTGAAATCTCTCAGTTTATCTTGTGAATCATATCTGCACACCTAACAGAGCAAATATTGCATGAGACCAAATGGCACCTCTGAAAGGATCTCGAGGAACCCCAGGGTACCATGGTACCGTGGTTCAGAGTCACTGTCTTGGACTGATGCAGCAGGCTAGCATGAGTAATATAGGGTGTGGCTAGTGAGTATCCTGCCGTGAAGCTTACTATGTAGATGCGAGGAGGACAGGATACAGGAGAAGACACAGAGAGAGGACTGCTTATTTCCTCAAGGGTTGTGCATTGTATTTCTTTAATTTACATGGAGATTTAGGTTCTGATGCCCTTATGCCTGTTAGGCAGTACATCATTCCATGGGTATAGTTCCACTGAAATAATTGGGGCTACTTGTGGAATAATATGCTATTCAGTAAAGGCAGAAGAAGTAGAATCAATGACCGTGCCTGCCGACCAACCTAACAGTTTGATAATCAATTAATCCCATGTTGTC
>NW_017729032.1:4874355-4875193 GCF_001723915.1 Gavialis gangeticus | reverse complement strand
GCAAGAAGCTGCGACTGCCTGATCTGCCTAGAAAGGCAGTCCAGATGCAGAGCTGCCCCAACCCCTCTGGATGCCCAGGGGGAGTCAGGACGTGTCACCGCCTGACAGTGCCTGTGCCAAGCAGGATTGGATCGGTACTGGCTGATACGGCTGGTTAATAATTGGCCATCAGTATTGGCCAAAAAAATCTTTATCAGTGCACCCCTCTTGTATAGTGTAGTTATCACTTAAAATGGGTTGTGAATTATTTCATGACTGTAAGGTTGATTGTAAGAGAATTGGGTATTACTACTTTAAAAAAAAAATTAAAAATCCATAGGAAAGTAAGGTTGGAAAGGGTATCCCAATCTTATCTAGTTGAAGCCAGGATCATCCCTGACTAAACCATCCCGGCCAATTATCCATCTAGCCAGCTGTAGAAAACTTCCAAGGATTAAGAATCCACAGCTTCTCTAGGCAGCCTATTGCAATGAGTGACCACCTTTGTACTCAGAAAGTTCTTCCTGATCTCCAACCTACATTTTCCTGGCTATATTTTGAGGTAATTGGTTCTAATCCTGTCCCCTGTCTCCATCACGTGTAGTTGCCCTGTCGATATTTGAAAACTCCTATCAAATCCCTCCCCCTCACCCCCGTCTTCTCTTCTCCAGACTAAATAATGCTAGTTTTTCAACCTTTTCTCTAAAAGTCTTTCCTCTAAGGCCTCTAATAATTTTTGTTGTTCTCCACTGGACTCTTTCCAGTCTGTCCACCTCCTTGAATTACTAGCAAATTGCTCATCAAGAATGATGGGAAGGAGGGGACGGGGACAGAGACCTGTGTCCACCCCCACCCCTCG
>NW_017729032.1:4868827-4874073 GCF_001723915.1 Gavialis gangeticus | reverse complement strand
CCCCCCTCCCCCTTGCGTCAGGCCCAGGGCTGCTCCCCCCTTCTCCCCACTGCCACTTGGGGTCCAGGCCCACTCCATCCACCACCTCCAAGGAGCAGGGGGGGCAAGGCCAGTGACATTGGCCTCCCCCCCCCCACTCTGTCCCCACTGTCATAGTGGCACCCCACCACCACTTCCTGTTTGGGACACTCTTGGAGCACTTTGGTTGTTTCAGACAACCAATCAGAGTGCGAATAAAGTGTTATGGATAAACAGACTATGGCCTTTATAGTATTAGAATGGGGCCCAAAACTGGACATAGTACTCCAGATGAGATCTCACCAGTGCTGAATAGAGCAGAAGAATCACTTCCCTTGATTTGCAAGTAACACTTCTGTTAATACAGCCTAGTGCTGTTGAAGTGAAGGACTCTAAATCACTTATTTCAGATCTGAAGCACCCTCCTCTTTGGAGTCTGGTACCTTCTGCTGCTTACCTTTTAGATCAATGGTTGTCAACCTTTTCAGGCTCAAAGAACCCCTTGGAAAATATAAGCTCTTTGTTTTTGCTCAGTTTTTAACTACAGAAAAATACCATGGCAAGTCTTTGGTTGCAAAGAACTCAAAGCTTACAACAGGGCAGAATGTTTTTAACACTGGATTCCTATTTGAAATCTCTCAGTTTATCTTGTGAATCATATCTGCACACCTAACAGAGCAAATATTGCATGAGACCAAATGGCACCTCTGAAAGGATCTCGAGGAACCCCAGGGTACCATGGTACCGTGGTTCAGAGTCACTGTCTTGGACTGATGCAGCAGGCTAGCATGAGTAATATAGGGTGTGGCTAGTGAGTATCCTGCCGTGAAGCTTACTATGTAGATGCGAGGAGGACAGGATACAGGAGAAGACACAGAGAGAGGACTGCTTATTTCCTCAAGGGTTGTGCATTGTATTTCTTTAATTTACATGGAGATTTAGGTTCTGATGCCCTTATGCCTGTTAGGCAGTACATCATTCCATGGGTATAGTTCCACTGAAATAATTGGGGCTACTTGTGGAATAATATGCTATTCAGTAAAGGCAGAAGAAGTAGAATCAATGACCGTGCCTGCCGACCAACCTAACAGTTTGATAATCAATTAATCCCATGTTGTCTATACTGTAGATTATGGAAGAAACTTATAAAATGGAGTTCATGTACAGTGGAGTAGAAAATAGACAAGTGGTCATTATTCATCACATGAGACTGCAAGCAAAAGCGTTACAGCTTATAGTGACTGCACGTACCACAAGAGGGTAAGAATCAAGGAGATGGGGCTTCTTGAAAGGAAAACTGTAATAGCCTCCTTCCCTTGCACATGGCTGAAAATGTCGTTGTTGTCATTGTCAGCAATCCCTCAATTTGAGAAGGATTTCTACCACGGCTCATTGATGGGTCTTGAGATGACTTAAGAGTCCAATCCTTGAGCCACAGATCTTTCTGCAGAAGTTGCAGGTCTTTCTGCAGGGGGGAGGGTAGGCCATATGCCAGGCTTCCTCTCCTTTTCCTTCTTCCGCTCTCTCTTCTCTGCTTCAAGGGAAAGATGCTTTACCTCAAAATGAGCAGCTGCATGGTTGAGGTTACGGTGCCATTGGAGTTGGTCAGTAGCCAGCTCCTCCCATGTCTGAAAACAGCAAAGATGTAAATAACTGCTTGTTAAAAGAATGTATATTGATAATGAAAAGATTTAATCAAAGAACCTGTACAGCTACACAGCACAAAATCAAGTTATAAAATAGCTTGGAATGCACAAATCATTTGATTTGAGTTGTCTATGACGCACTGATTTATAAAATGCATAAATGAAACTATTGAAAACTTATAGCATGCCATTTATTTTTAGACATATTTAAATAAGAAAAGTTGCACGTTACTATTGTTAAAGGATTCCATCGTGAACTTGGTTAACAGGTCTTTTCTGTTTTAAAAAAAAAAGGGTAAGGGAAAGAAAAATGATGTTTTGCTTGACCTTTCTTTCTCACAACAGGTGTTTTATGTCCCAGTCGGGTATCATGCAGATAACTTTGATCATCACAGAATCATAGACAATTAGGATTGGGAGGGACCTCAGGAAGTCATCTAGTCCAGCCCCCTGCTCAAAGCCAGACCATCCCCAACTAGATCATCCCAGCCAAAGCTTTATCTAGCTGGGTCTCAAAAACCTCCAAGGATGGAGACTCTACAATCTCTCTGGGTAAAATGCTTCACTACTTTACTACCCTCCTAGTAAGAAAATTCTTCCCAATATCTAACCTCAGCTTCCCTTGCTGAAAAATGACACCATTGCTCCTTGTTCTGTCATCTGCCACCACCGAGAACAGTTTCACTCCATCCTCTTTTGAACCCCCCTTCACATAGTTGAAGGTTGCTATTAAATCCCCACTCAGTCTTCTCTTCCTCTGACTAAATAAGCCCAGTTCTGTCAGCCTCTCCAAGTCATGTGTCCCAACCCCCTAACCATTTTTGTTGCCTTCTGCAGGACTCTCCAATTTGTCCACATCCTTTTCTGCAGTGGGCCCAAAACTGGACGCAGTACTCCAGATGTGGCGTCCCCAGTGCAGGATTGAGAAGAATAATCACTTCCCTTGACCTGCTGGTGACACACCTACCAATGCAGCCCAGTATGCCATTAGTCTTATTGGCAACAAGGGCACGTTGCTGGCTCACATTCAGCTTCTTGTCCACTGTAACCCCTAGGTCCTTTTCTACAGAGCTGCTGCCCAGCCAGTCGCCCCCATCCTCTACTGGTGCATGACATTGTTCTGTCCTAAGTGCAGGACTTTGTACTTGTCCTTGTTGAACCTCATGAGATTCCTTTTGACCCAATCGTCCAGTTTGCCTAGGTCACTCTGAATCCTAGCTCTACCCTCCAGCTTATCTACTACTCCCCCCATGTTGGTGTCATCTGCAGACTTGCTGAGGGTGCACTCTATGCCATCTTCCAGGTGGTTGATGAAGACATTGAACAAAACTGGCCCCAGGGCTCAACCCCTGGGGCACTCCACTCAATACTAGCTTCCAGCTAGACATCAAGCCATTGATTACTACCCTCTGAACCTGATGCTCCAGCCAATTTTCTATCCACCTTACAGTCCAGCCTGTACTTCCTTAGCTTGCCTGTGAGAATGTTGTGGGAGACCGTATCAAAAGCCTTGCTAAAGTCGAGGTATACCACATCCACTGGTCTCCCTGCATCCACAGAGCCAGCCATCTTGTCATAGAAGGCAATCAGGTTGGTCAGGCATAACTTGCCCTTGGTGAATCCATGTTGACTGTTCCTAATCACCCTCTTCTCCAAGTGCTTTGAGATGGATTCCTTGAGGATCTGCTCTATGATTTTCCGAGGGACTGAGGTGAGGCTGACTGGTCTGTAGTTGCCTGGATCCTCCTTTTTCCCTTTCTTAAATATGGGCATCACATTTGCCCTTTTGTAATCATCTGTGACCTCTCCTGATCACCATGAGTTTTCAAAGATGATGCCCAGTGGCTCTGCAATCTCATCAGCCAACTCCCTCAACACCCTCAGGTGCATCCCATCAGGTCCCATGGAGTTGTATATGTCCAGCTTTTCTAAGTAGTCCCTAATCTGTTCTGTTGCCACTGTTGGCTGCTCACTTCCTCCCCAAAATATGATTCTATGATTCTGCCATACTTGCTAATCTTGCTGTGCGTCAGGATGGCTTGTTCCTGCACTCTCAGTAAGGCTTTTTTAAAATACAGCCAGGTCTCCTAGACTCTTCCCCCCTCCGCAGTTTGGCCTCCCAGGGGATCTGTCCCATGAGTTCCCTGAGGAAGTCAAAGTCTGCTTTTCTGAAATCAAGGGTCCTTACTCTATTCCTCTCCATCCTTCCTTTCCTCAGAATCTTGAACTGAATTTAATTATCTCATGGTTGCTGCTGCCCAAGTTGCCATCCATTACTACATTCCCCACCAATTCTTCCCTGTTTGTGAGCAGCAGGTCAAGAAGAGCACAGCACCTAGTTGGCTACTCCAGGACTCATATACTCTCCAAAAACTTCCTGGGTTGCCTGTGCACTGCTGTTCTGCCTTCCCAGCAGGTGTCAGGGCGATTGAAGTCCCCCATGAGAACCAGGGCTTGTGATCGGGAACATACATGATCTGAATAGAGATGATCTTAATAAACATGATTAGGAACATGCATGATCTTAATAAAACAGATCATATTTTATTAACTTTAGGTTGATTACTCCAGTAAGTAAAGTTCTAAATGACTTCAAGTTTTTGTAATTTTAGCTTGGTGGAGTTTGGGTAAAATACTAGGAAGATAGCTAGGAGTTGGGCTTTTATTTTTTGGTTGCTACTGATGTATTCCATTGCCTTGAAGTTATTTTACCTATTTGCTTCTCAATTTCCCATCTATAGAGTGGAGGACTTCACCTTGGCACTGAGAGTCTCTTCACTATCATTTGTTATGTAAATGCAAAGCATTGGTTTTTTTGTGGGGGCTATGGGGGAGGGTTGTGGTAGTATCACAGTGGCTTCATATTATCTTTAGGATTTTGCTTATCCGTACTGTCTTCTAAAATTTCCATGTAGCTTTACAATGTTTATGGGACTAGCCAGTTTCTCTCTAATTTCCCTTTTATTTTCCATTCATATTCACTTCAGAGTGGAACCCCTTTTTGGGATGTGTGAAAAGTTTTTACAGGAGGTGGACTCTTTTCAGAGGTAAGTGCATTGCTTTTTTCCTTTTCCATTTAAACTTCTTTCTCTTTTTTTTTCTATGCTATCTTAAGTAGAGAATGTGTCAGACTAATCTTAGGGTTTCAGATACCTAATTTTTGTTTTAGATTTAAGTTGGGCAGTAGGTTAAGTTGGGCAGTAGACACTGCTAGCTCTATGCAGTGAGTTTCATGCTTGATATTTGGTTTCACCTGTGTGTATGCAGCTCCAAATGGCACCAGTATGCTTTGTACATAAAAGGCCTGATCATGCACCTGTTGAAATCAGTTATAAAGCTCCTGCTGTCTGATATAGAATCAGGGTCTTGGAAAACAGAATATGTAAGCGCAGCTTCAGAGCACAGTTTTTCATCTGATTTCTTTAATTAACAAACCTTGATTGTAAGAGTAGTAGTTAATAGGAAGGTTAGAAACTTTGAAGGTTGTTTTTGGCTTCTGATACTCTGACAGCTCCTCTCTAATGCTTTTAACATAGCCACACTTGGTTATCTTAGTGCCAGCTTTTGCTGCATTGCTTACAT
>NW_017729032.1:4860384-4863827 GCF_001723915.1 Gavialis gangeticus | reverse complement strand
ACCTTTATTGTAAGAGTAGTAGTTAATAGGAAGGTTAGAAACTTTGAAGGTTGTTTTTGGCTTCTGATACTCTGACAGCTCCTCTCTAATGCTTTTAACATAGCCACACTTGGTTATCTTAGTGCCAGCTTTTGCTGCATTGCTTACATTTCTTTTGGTATTTTTTTGTGAATTCTTTTCAAGTACTTGTTCACATGACTGCTACTTCTGGAGCACATGTACCTGAGATTGGATTATTTTTGACAGCTGTGTCCATGGGACCTTCCACTGTGCCTTTAACATCCTTACCCTGTCACCATTTCTGGGAATAGTGAAGGGTACTTAAATCCTCTCAGTTTACTCAGCCACAGAGTAGTTCAGAGCTCTTCATCTCTGACATGGTGCATGTTTTACCAAATCACACCAGTAGCATTTGTCTATAAGGCTTGCAAAATCTTATAGCTGATTTCAGTGGGTTAAGGACAATGAATGGACTGTTGACCCAGTCCTGCAGACCACCCCATGCAACTGGGGATGCATGCCAGCAGATTGATTTACTTTAGAGCAGAACAAGAAATGGTAGACTGCCTTTTCCTGATCCCAGGGTATTTGTACAGTGCTATTATGCCACAAGCTCCAGAGATAATCTGTAAGTCCTATGAATTCTCCATTGCATACCCTTGATACAATTAGGACTCTTTCATATTACCTTGATGGAGTTGGACTATTCAGGATCTCCCCAACTGTTTGTAGCTTTTTGCTGACAGGATGAAATTCAAGTCAGTATTCACCTAGTGATTAATTAAATGGGTGTCTGTTGTATTAGCTGATGCCATGAATTAGCAAAGTTAAATCCACCAATGCAGATTGTATGTACCCTAATAGAGTCAAATCTGTTTGCTCTGAGCAGCTTATCCGTTTTAGAAATTTGGCAGGAAGCTGCATGGGAGCCAGACCCCACTGTCATCCAGGCCTTTTTCTCAGTTGAGATATCAAGATCCAATTCCTCTTTGGCAGAGCTGTCTTGCAATCATTAAGTAGGCTTTCTGGCACTCACTGATTAACGCTCAGGTCACAAGATACTAGTCAGCAGGAACAGAATCCCTGGGTAATGGCTTGAATCAAGAACAGTGACTGCACAGTACCTCCTTCTTAGAGGTGTGGTGTGCATATGCATCCCAGGACCTCCCCTCTTCCCTGATGCTGTTGGATCCTATACTGGGTGGATCCCACACTGGTGAAGGAACTGAAGGATGGGTAGGGCTTCTTCAACCCTTTTATGTTTCCAGTTTGGGAGGAGGAGAGGGTATGAGGAGCCCTAGGGTGGAGGCCTGGCCCCAACATAATTGCTGGCTAAACTAATCCCATCTTGTGCCCATGTGTGCACCAGAAATGGGAATCCATGTGACAGCCTGTCACAAAAAAAACAGGGTAAGTAGTAGGTGGGTTTTTTGTTAATGTTGCAGCTGACCTTGAAGCTTGTCTGTTGATTTTGACACTTGTACAATGTCAGCCCTGTTGTGATCGGTGAAATAGATAAAGCTGAACCATTGAGAGAACCAAGGAATACAGTCCTAGGAAATGACTTTGATTTACATTCCTTATGTTCTTAACACACGCAGATGTTTTATCTCTGAGCTCCCCCACATGCAAGGCAGTTTTGTGGATAAGCTGCTAGACCTGATGCCCAGGCTTGTGACCTCCAAGCCTTCAGAAGTGGTAAAAATCCTGCAAACAACGCTACGACAAAGTGCCTTCCTTCACCTTCCTCTGCCAGAGCAGGTGAGTAGTCCACGGGGAGTGAAATAGAGGCATCTTCCAACCTGTTCCCAGAACTAACTTCATGAGGAGCCACCACAAGCCTTTTATGGGCCAGTCACGAGAGATGTTTTTCTTCATACTAAATGTCAGGGTCTTCAGGATGGTTGCCAAAAAATAAAGAGCTTGAATAATTTTTAGATAATGTCAGGAATTTAGAAAAATTCACACACAATGGATTCTTTGTTAGGAGGTGGAATAATTGTCTCTTTCTTCCTCTGCTCCAGCTCCATAAAGCTTCTGCAAACATCATTGAACCTACTGGTGAATCTGATAACCCTCTGAGGTTCACATCAGGGTTAGTTGTGGCTTTGGATGTTGATTCAACTCTGGAACATGTGCAGGATCCTCAGAGCACAGTTAAAGTTCAGGTAATGAATGATTATTTTAAAGGATAATGGAAGTAATTGGCAGGAGTTAGCATTTTCTCCTAGTGTTCACCATAATGATAATATTCTTAAATTACAAAAATGCTATGCTTATTTTTGATGAGGAGGTTATTTTCTGTGACTAAATATAGCATTACATTTAGATTAGTGGCTCTCAACCTTTTTAGACTTAAGCAGTACTCAGTAGACTTAAAGCATCCCTCCACAGCTCTTGTGAATTGAGCAGCAGCCCACTTAAAAAAACAACTTGTTTATGACAGTGCTTACCTCCTTCCAGAAGGGCTGGGCAGTGGGACATAGGGTATTGGACAGGGATTGAACTTGAGCCTCCTCTTATGTGCTTATCTTCTAACACCTTGTGGTACCCTTCAAAGGATCTTATAGCACCCTATTGAGAAACGCATCTATTTAGGTACTAGTTTGCAGCTAGTACACAGGCTTTGACTTAAGCACAGTCCACGGGAGTTTTGGTTTGAGTCCACGTCTGCTTATGGGACAAATCAGGGCATTGGGATAAGCTATGTAAAATTCCAGGTGGTCAAGCCTTCTGATGGCACTCTGTTATTGTACATTTTTCAGGTTAATGCTGCTTTTTGTATTCAGGAAGCATGTTGTGGGCACAAGCTAAAACAAATATTAGACACTATGCATCAGAGGGGTGAATGAACTGGTAGGAACAGAAGTTGCTGTTTGAAAGCTTACAGAAAGATATAGGCACATTGTCCTCCTTATTTTAAACGTCCTTCCTGCTATTTAGTCACTTACATCAAACATAACCAAGGACACAGGCATGATATAATGCAGAATAAATTGTATAGCCGTAAAGGTTTTCATTGCAGGCTGGGAAACCCAGTGTGTAGTGCAGAGGTGAAAGCCAGTTTTAATGCATGTTTTTCTATGCAACAGCCTGGAATGGCCACCATGTAGCCAACAAAACTAGAGGATTAGCTACAAGGTTAGGAAGGTAGGAATATAAGTTAGCGTGAGAAAAGCCAACCGCAATGTATAAATTCCTAGTACAGTAAACTAAGAACATAAGTGTAATAAAATCATAGAGAAGTAGAACTGGACAAGACCTCCAGAGGTCATGTAGTCCAATCCCTTGTCTGAGGCAGGATCAGCCCTATCCAAACCATCCTATAAAATCCATGATCTAAACTGTACATAAGCCTAGCATCAACCCTGACACAACATAGACATAATACCCTAACCTCCTGTGTCTTGCATGTAATGCTTCTATTGATACATCCCAAAACT
>NW_017729032.1:4851645-4855384 GCF_001723915.1 Gavialis gangeticus | reverse complement strand
TCAGCCCTATCCAAACCATCCTATAAAATCCATGATCTAAACTGTACATAAGCCTAGCATCAACCCTGACACAACATAGACATAATACCCTAACCTCCTGTGTCTTGCATGTAATGCTTCTATTGATACATCCCAAAACTACTTTTGCCTTTTGGGTCAGACCAGTGGTCCATCTAGCTCAGTATCCTGTCTCTGACAGTGTTGAAGTGGATGCTATAGAGAGAAAGTATTGAACTGGATGTTTCTAGAGTGATCTATCCCCTATTCAATTCCCTCATTGGCATTCACCATTATATGTTTAGAAATGCCAGACAAAACACCTGCAGCCAAATTCTGTTTAATAGCCATTAATAAGAACAAACTTCTGGTGGTTTCTTCTTTACTTCCATTAGGTATTATATCCAGATGGGCAGGCACAGTTAATTCATCCTAAACCAGCGGACTTTCGAAATCCTGGTCCTGGAAGGCACAGGTTGATCACTCAAGTTTACCTTTCGCACACTGCCTGGACAGGTAAAGAGCACATGCTTGTGTATATTATCTTCTCCTATCCCAGCCTTTTGTACCTGAGGTGCATCTCACACAGACAATGCTACTCTCTCTTAAAAGGACTTCTGGAGAAAATGCAATCCCCAGCTGCCATTGCCTCCTTCCCCAGAGTTTTCCATATTCTGGAGGGAGCTTCTATGTATCCTCGTGACCTCTGAGCAGTTGTATCCCTCAGCCTGACAGGGCTGACAGTCCTTTGCCACCGCTCCTTAGCTAACCAAACAGCTTGCTGCTGGTGTGAGAGAGAGTTTGCATGCCACCCAAAGGGGAGCACACTTTCCAGGACACACAGCCTTTGAATGAGAGAACAGGTATTAAATGCGAGTCACTCCTTTTTTAGCACGGAGCAATTGGCACTAGGTCCCAAGACTCAGTATCCTAATTATAGAAATGTTGAGTCCTTTTTAAATGATCCAAGTAATTCATTGTTCTACTTCCAAAGAATATTTGAACACAATAGCGAAACCCTGAAATTGCATTTGACAGTACTTTACTGCTGATTTTAAATATATGCTTTTCTGTATCTTCACTAAAAAGAAAACCTTTATCCCTGAATTCATCTTGGGCTTTGATGTTAATATTTCAGTAGTAGCTGGCATTTTGTGCTTGTCCTCTACAACATGCTTCCACGACTGGTATACAGGGCATTAGCCTACCAACGTAAAGGTCCAGTATTTCTTTTCAGTGTCTCCTAAACAGGGTTCCTGCTTTTCCCTTTCACTTTATTCTATTCAAAGAATCTATCCGTTTCCAGTTAACAGTATTTGGTAGAATTTTTCTCTAACCAGTGCTCACATTTATTGTAGTTTTCTGTTTGCTGTGATATTTCTTATGTTTCTACAATTTATGGAACATAATATAGCTTTGAAGCTTTCATTTATTTGGTTGTGTGCTGTAGAGAAGATGGCTTTCTTTTAAAGTATGGAGCACCTGAATGTAGAGTTCTCATGCTCCATTGAAGTTGATGGAAATTTTGCCATGGCTTTCACAGAGTAGGATGAGTCCTGTTATTTTATGATTCTGCAGTAGGCCTCCTGTGTGATCTTGGTCAAGTCACTTAATGTCTCAGTTTTGGGGGTTGCTATTTACTGTGTTGTGTAGATTATTGAATAAAGTGTTTGAGGGAAAGAGATCATGTAATGTTAACCATTATTCTTAGAGACAAGCGTGAGAATAATGGTGCAGTCGTTGAACATTTGAGATGTCTAGTCAACAGACATCAGGAGCATGAGGAAAAATGGGGGGAGGAGAAGCTTACCCTGCAACTAAAGCAATGACAGACTTGCATTAAGAATATTCAAACTGAAGTGTTCAGTGCCTCCTTTGCTTTAGTCTTGACGAAAATGACTAGAAGATTTGCAAAATGAACTTTAACAAAGAGATGGAATTATAGACCAGAACAGGGAAAAGAGCCGGTTTAAGAGCACTTCGGTATGATAGTATCATATTGGCTGGGTCTGAAATTCCCCAAAATAATTGTTGCGCAGTTGAGGAAATAGCCAAAGTACACTCAACACCATTAGGAAGCATCTTAGAAAGCTTTTGGAGATGGGTGAGGTCCCAGAGGAGTGGAAAAGGGCAAGGAGCCAAGATCTTTTCAAGCTGTCAGCTTAACTCTCATCTCAAACAAAATATTAAACAATTTAACAAGAAAAGCAGATCTCATCAAACCATTTAATTTACTTCTGTGATAGGGTTGTTGAGTTACTGGATAAAAAGGAAGCAATAGATCCGATCTGTCTCGACTCAAGTAAGGCTTTAGACAGTATCCGACCTATCATTTTTGTAAGCTAAGGAGCTGTGATCTAGGACATGTAATCACCATAAGGAGGGTGCACAGGTGGCTAAAAATCATTCTTGGAGTAGTTATCAGTGACTTGCTTTCAGACTAAGAGAACATTTCAGGTAGGTCTGTACAGGTCTATCTTGGGCCTCACTCTAATTGGTATTTTTATTAATGATTTGGATGGTGGAATGGAGCATTGACTTGTAAAATCTGCAGGTGATACCAAGCTGGGAGAGCGTCCAAGTGTGCTCGTGTACAGGGTCAGAGTTTGAAATGATCTTGACAAATTAGAGAGAGATTCCACAATGAACAAGACAAAATGCAGTAAAGGTAAGGGCAGGTTGCTACACTCTTATGGAGAAGGAATCAAATGCAAGAGGGGGATAACAGAATAGGAAATGGTATGCCATAAAAGGATCTCGGGGTTTCTAGTCCATTACAAATTTAAATGGGAATCAACAGTATGATATAGTTGCAAAAAAAGGCAATGTGTTTCAGAATGTGCCTTAGATATGACATGGGAGTAATTATCTGCCGTATTCACCCCGATGAGTCTTCAAGTGGACTACTGTGTCCAGTTGTTGGCGTAATGCTTTAAGAAAAATGTTGCTTTCTTCAAAAACAAAAATTTTAGAAAATATGTCCTGTGAAGAAGGGTTGAAAGAAATTGGATTTTTATAGTCCAGAAAGAGAAGACGGAGGGAGGCACCAGCATCCCAGTATATACTTGATGAAGAAGAAATTGACCGAATTGGCAATGAACATGATGTAGGCTAGATACTAGGAAATGCTTTTTAACAGTTAATTGGGGTGGTGAAACACTGGAATAGGCTACCTAGGGATGTGGAATCTCCTTCATTGCAGGTTTTTAACAGCAGGATAGGCAAACAGCTGTTGAGGATGATCAAGGTATATTTAATTCTGCCTTTGACCTAGTAAAGGGGCACTTGGAGGGGTTGGATGTATTTAAGTCAACAGGCCCTGAGATCTTCATCCTAAGGTACTTAGGGAATTAGCTGGAGTCATAATGGAACCACTGGCACAACTGTTTGCGCACTTGTGGCGCTCAGGACAGGTCCCAGAGGATAACTATAGGCAGGTTTGCCTCACCTCTATCCTTGGGAAGACCTTTGAGAAAATTGTTAAGGATCAGACTGGTGAGGGGCTAGCAGGTAATGTAATGCTGAGGGGCAACCAGCATGGGTTCATAGCAGGCAGACCCTGCTTGACTAACCTGATTTCTTTTTATGACCGGGTCACAAAATCCTTGGATGAAGGAATAGAGGTAAATGTTTTTTACTTAGATTTTAAAAAGGCGTTTGGCACAGTGTTGCACCCAGTTCTTAAAAATAAGCTAAACAGTCGCAATGTAGATTATTACACAGTCTGGTGGGTAGAAAATTG
>NW_017729032.1:4849250-4850911 GCF_001723915.1 Gavialis gangeticus | reverse complement strand
GGGCAGGGGGTCGGACTTGATGATCTAATAGGTTCTTTCCGACCCTAAAATCTATGAATCGGTGCAGGAGGCTGGACTAGATGATTTCTTGAGGTTCTTTCCAGTCCTAGCTATTAGAATTCTTGTCTACTTCATTGAAGCCTGTCCTAGGAGTCTCTCTTAGACTGCTATCAAGATAAACAGCTGGCAAAACTGTATTTGCTCTAAGCATGCTGGATTGCCATCTCGGTCACACCAGTGTAAATGCCAATAGCCTGACTTGGGAAGACAGATCAGTGGTTATCTACCACTTTAGATTCAAGGCACCACTTGGAGGAAGTGCCACACTTAATTTTCACTTGTCTTTTGGCTACAGAAAAATAACAGAGTGATTCTTCTGTTGCAGAGAACTTGGCCCACAGCAGGACAGAATTAATTTCTATTTGAAATCTCTGGGTTTATCTTGTGAATCATGCTTGCACACCTAACAGTGCTAACATTTCATGGCACTGCAGCACCCTTGAAAGGCTCTCAGGGCACCCTTGTTGAGAATTGCTAGAATAGATACTCTGGTACTTGCCACGCAGGATCAGGTTCTGATCATGTAAACCAGGGGTGGCCAGCCTGCAGCATACATGCAACAAGTGGCACGGGCAGTTCCTGTATGTGTGGCATGTGGCAGACCAGTACAATGGCAGATAAGGTAGAAAGCAGAGCAACACATGGGGCAGGGAGCAGAAATCAAAGCAGCAGATTGGACTGGGGAAGAGAATTGGAGTTGCAGTTGTAGAGGGTGCTGGGGTAATTTGTGGCACACCTGGAGTAGCTATATTGAAATTTGTGGGTTGACCATAGTCGTACACAAATTTTAAATGAGATCAAATATCATCTATATCCAAGACATCAGCAATTTGCTTTCTCTTCAGTATTGTTTATTCCGCTTGCTGATTGGGTATTGCATCTGTTTCTTTTCTTTTCAGAGCCATGTCAGATTGAAGTGAGGTTACTACTGGCATACAATTCCAGTAGGAGCAAAGCTTCCACTAAAATCTCCAAATCCACGTGGAGCGACAGCATGGACGCTTTTCCACAGTCTGAAAGTGGCATTGAAGGAACTATCCCATTCAGCAAACCAGTCAAAGTGTATATAATGCCCAAACCTGCCAGACGGTGAAGTCAATTGCTAAAAGACTTTATCTGTGGGATTGCTGGGTTACGTGTACACAGATTATTGTATTGCAAGATAGTGGATCAAACCATAATAGTGTTCTGTTAAAGTGAAAGACTGCAAAACGCAATGAAGAATACAGCTATGAAAGAATAAGTGGCCTCCTTTATTAAAAGACTGGTTACAGCATAAGTTATGAATAGGTACCATGAACACAGGCATTTCTAAATCAAATCAAGAAAAGTGAGACACTTAATGTTGACGTTCCATCCATTACTCTTTTTATTGGGTCAAATTCTGCAGTCCTGAGTTCCTCCTCTAGGAAAGATCTCCTGTAGAGGCCACTGGGAGTTTTGCCTAAGTGAGGATTTGGTAAAACTGGCAGTGTTTACTATGTAAATACTTAGTAAGGCATTATAGATGCTTATTATGGTTTAATGATGATCTGAAATAGAGCAGAGTTTTTTTGGAATGTCTAAAATGTGTATTGGTCTTTCAGCGCTGGGTAAAGATT
>NW_017729032.1:4828435-4844250 GCF_001723915.1 Gavialis gangeticus | reverse complement strand
TTTTATTGGGTCAAATTCTGCAGTCCTGAGTTCCTCCTCTAGGAAAGATCTCCTGTAGAGGCCACTGGGAGTTTTGCCTAAGTGAGGATTTGGTAAAACTGGCAGTGTTTACTATGTAAATACTTAGTAAGGCATTATAGATGCTTATTATGGTTTAATGATGATCTGAAATAGAGCAGAGTTTTTTTGGAATGTCTAAAATGTGTATTGGTCTTTCAGCGCTGGGTAAAGATTTTTTTCCTACAGCACTGCTGTATCTGGGTAGGAGCCACTTCTCAAAATGCAACACTGGGCTGTTCCTGGGCTGGCTTATGCCTTTGCCGCCATATTGAAGGCAGTGAATGATTGATGCCTCTTGCCACTCCAAAGTTTTTGGTGCCTTGGCTGTTTTAAAGAAAAACAAAAAATCCAAACAACCCTTTTGCAAACCTGGAGGCTTTCTGTTTCAGGGTAGGCTCCTTACCTGAGAACAATGGTAATGCAACACCCGTGTAAAATCACTGAGTTGCCTCTGCATATAATGAAGAAGATGCTCTATATTTTTACCTTGTCATTGTTAACACTCCTTCTTACTTGCTTTCTGTACGTCTCTGTGAAGAATGTGTGCAGTGGCACAGGCAAAAAAAACCCCAACCAGCTAGCTGTCCTGTCAGTAAGACGCAGGTTCTTCTGCTGCTGTGCTGTGCTCTGGAGCTGAAGCAGATCTTGTTGTGGCATGATAAATGGTCTTTCAGGATATACAGTTCTGAATCAGTTCAGTAGTGCTCTCTCTCTATTAAATTAGTGAGATCAGTAGTCCAGGCTTATTATCAGGTGGGAAGAAGGGGCAGTTAGGGATGAAATGAAAGGAACAAGGAGCCTTGCCTAGAGGATAGGCACCATGGCATCCTTCCACTGGAGCAGAATGACTGTTCCTGTCTAGTGGCCTCAGACTCCGGAGGGGTTGTTCTTGCCCAAGTTCTGTTGCTTCTGGAGCTTCAGCTGAGAAGGTATATCTTGACACCGCTCCCCAGCACAGGCTTGTGTTTCAAAGGCCTGTAGGAGCACCCTGTGACCCCCTAGCAGCCTGTAATACAATTTACTAGAAATGCATGGTATATGAATTTTTCCAGCACAATGGCCAAATATTCCCTGTGTTCATAAATTATTTGTAAAAAAGTATATTTGCAGCAGGTAAGTCAGATAGCTGAGGATGATAGTAAATCCTTCCATTCACTTGTATAGAGACTAGCATAACACATTATGCATAAACCCTTTTAAATGTGCTTTTGTACAATAAACTTGGAAAACGCCAACCAGACTTGTTTCTCTTTATTATAAGAGTGAACATGTATTTCTGGCAGAGGCTTGTGCTAGAGAGACCACACCCCTGTTGTTTCCACAGAGGTACTATTGGCATGTTTCAGGTGACTAGGTACAAAGCCACAAATATCTGTAGTCCCTGGGCTGTTAGTTTATCATAGATTTAACTTCACTTCTTAACTTTTATTGCTCTTACAAGCTGTTTTTGTATTTCATCTTCAGGGCACTGGTTTGAAAACTTCCTGCATCTGTAGCAAAAGAGCTGGTCGTCATCTGACTGCGGGCTCAGTTCTGTTTCCAGTGGACAGGGGTTGATGTACATCTCTTATCATGAACCTGCATCTTGGGCAGACACTTGATGTATTGAGCTACCTCCTTGCAGATTTTCTTCCTCTCTGTTTACATTTCAGCAATATGTGTATAGTTTGTCATAGCAATAAAGATTTATGATCCAGTTCGTGTCCATATTATACAAGCCACTACAATTCATCATCTTGCTGGCAAGTGGAAATAAGCCTAATCTGAGCGAACTGTGGAGAGTGAGCTGTTTATTCAGCCCTAGAAGTTGCTTTGGCGTACAGAAAGAAGCTGTAACACTGGTGGGTAGAAGAGAGAAGCCCTCACTGATGCTACCTCTTTTCCAGTGAAACCTTGAGGTTTCAGCATTAATCACATGTCTTTCGTGAACTCTGCATACCTGAAAAGGAAGGAATTGTCTTGGCTCTTCTGTGACTAAGAAAATGTTGAGCTATGAATAGCCACCTGGTCCAAGGCAATAAGCCAATCATACTCTTCTTTCTGGATCTTTAAATAAAATAAAATGCTTGCCATCTTTTTCCTGTTGCTCAGCATGGTCATGAAGATAGTCTGCTTAACCAAGGGAAATTTATGATACGGTAGGCCTCACTGGAGAATCTATTCTTCTGTTGGCGCCTAGTATTAACAATTGGCTATATGTCTTGTAAAATGAGACCAGAGTCTTTTATCCTGCATGTTGGTAAGGACTGAGAGTCAAAGCCTAGAGGTATTTACCAAAGCACCTAAACTGCATCTTAAAGTCAAGGTTTTGAAGGTGTTTAGACACCAGAAGCGCCTTGCCTAACAAAACTCTGGACTGGTAAGGGATGGTTATATTTACTTATTTACTGATTTTTAGAGTGAGGACACAAAGGTTTGTTCTCTTGCTTCTACCTTTCCATTCTCCTGTTTGGATTCAAAACATGGGCTCTTCCATTAGCCATGATGTTATCCCACAGTCAGTTTAATCTTTGATGCTCACCTGACATTTTCCTTTCTTTGTATTACACCTTGTTCAACCTACAGCCAAACTCTAGAAATTCCTTCTTCTCCTCTTGGGTGTCTTAATGCCATTGAGACAGATGAATTATTCCCCCAAGTCATTGTTTGACTAAATCACTGTCAGTTCACTCTTATGAAGATTAAAAGGCAATGCCTGCTGCTCTGAACACCGCTCTTTTCAACATTAAAATGTATCTGCATCTTCCTGGTGTGTTGACACAGACTTGAATGGCTACTCTTGATGCAGTTGTCTGTCCCAAGGGAGGGCTATCACCTACTTGGGATGTTACATGAGCTACCTTGTTGCCTTATTTGCATTGCAAATTCAGATTTATTTTACAATTAGCTCTCAGACCTGTCTCTCTTGGGACGTTGCTTTCTAGTCCTTTCCCTCTTACTGAATCTGCTAAGTGTACTGTCCCCTGATGCTTTTCTTATCCACCCAGATTTCTGATCTTGTTTGTTTGGGTTTTTTTGGAAGGGGGAGGGATTGTATTTTATGAGTGTTGTTATTAACTTAATGTACCAAGCCATACGTTGGAGTAAATTTGTATTGTACTTGAAAAGACATGGAGAAATTCACCTCTTTCAATTCATGGTAAATCTTTTCTGGACCCTGACTTCCCATTTCGTTCTGCGTCTGAGACATTTAAGTACTTCCTGAGAAATGATGAAGACAGCTGACATGCTCATAAAGCTCAGAGACTTGGCCACACCCCTTGTCCCATCCTAGCAGACTTTCTACTTCCACTGTTTCAACTTTCTGCTTGAATTCTTGGACTCCTACCTTGCAGTAGGAGATAAAAAAGGACTGATCTGGAGATGGATGCCCTTCCACAAAGGGGAAAAGAGAACCAAAAGAACACGTGCAGCGGAGTAGTAGCTCAAAGCCTCATCTTTTATGAGATCTAGCTCCCTCCATGGTGAAGAGGTGTGCTATCAGTAATACAGGGAGGCAGCAGAGGTCCTTTATGCAGAATGTGCTTGGAACAGTGGAGGGATATAGGGAGCACTTTGGAAATTGTGCTGGAGGGAAGCTGATTAACCTTAACCCAAGAGAGGCAACATGCTGCTGAGGAGAGCTTCATCCCTCTGCCTGAGAAGTCATTTGGGAGAAGCGTGGAGTATTTGACAAGGAGCAAAAAAGACTGATCTTTGAAACTTTATAAGGTCCTGGATGTCTTTCCCCTCCCAGGAATGATGCAGCAGTGGTATCATGACATCACTGCCACCACTGGCAAAGGGCAGAAGTCTGAAAAAAGGCACACAAAGCTTTACAACCTCCTCATCAGTCTTTGGCCTCCCAGACAAACCTGCCTTTCCCCAATGTAACAGGAACTTGTTCTCAGACGACGAATTTTGAGTCTGTATTGAAGGAAGTGCTGCATTTGTGGCAGGTGGATCTGTGGGGCTGGCACTTACCATCTTTCATTTAGTTTTGCCCCAGATAAACTCCGAAGCAGGGGGGTATTAAGCTCAGAGAGGGGCTGGTCCAACAATGTTTTATAGAGTCAAGACTTTCAGTTTTCTCTTTCATTTAAAGGAGCCTGCCCCAGGCACCATGGCACAGCAGCGGGGCAGTGGAGTTGTACTGAGCTTAGGCATGAATTTTGAGCTGAGGTAAGTGGCCCACAGATGTGATTGAAGTTTACTTTGACCTGGAGTTAGCTGGTGACCTTTGTTGCAATTAGGAAGGAAAAACCAGCTCTACATGTTTTGTTTATTATTGTTATTATTGCAAATTGATTAGCAAGCAAATTAAAAGTCAATTAAAAGCCTAATAACTTACACTTTTAAAAAAATGGATCAATGCACTCCTCAAATCAAGGATGCAATTAACCACAAAATCAATTAACAGCATGATCAGAGCAGCAGCTGAAAAGGAGCAGTATTCAGACCAGGAAGTTATATAATGTGCCAAGTGAGTCTTATGAAACACCAGCCCCAGCAAACCAAAATGTAACCTGCTTCCTAGCCCTCGGAGGCAGGAGTGTTAGGCCCTTGAAGGTTGCTGTTTATTGAAAGATTTCTACAATTAACCTTATTCCACCACAAAATGGCTTACCACTCTCCACTCTGGTGGCACATTAGTTTTATGCAACCGAGTCATTTAAGGGGGTGTTTGCTAGAAAGGTAAATACTAACATGGGTATCTACAATAATGCACATTGATTCTCACCTTAAAAAGTGCTTACTTACTGATTAATTTATCTGAGTCACTCCTGTAATAAAACACAGGTTCAGTGCAGGGGTGGGTATTTTGTAGACTTTTGTGGTCTTCAGGGCATCATGAGTCAGGACTGCAGTCGGGTGGGGATGAGGTGGTGTCTCCAGTCTGCCTCGTGCTTGTGGGTGTCCTGTGCATAACTGGCTTAAGGCCTGACTTCCTACATGTTTGTGGCAGGATCCATGACCGTCTCACTATTATTATCTCTCCTTTTTACTCGCATGCATGTTTTCATTCTCTCGGCATATCTGAAAATGATCTTGGTCCCTTTGAACCGCTGCAGAGTGACACCAGAATGACGCGCCGAGGGGCTGGCCTTCCTTCAGTTCACATTAACCTTTATTTCTGCAGAACGGAGTTGGAAATTTCCTGCGTGCTGGGCCTTGCTTGAATGAGGCCTCTGCCTCTCTCAGAGCTGGTGATGATCTGCCTTGGTTGTATGCGAGGCTTGTTCTGCCTCTCCCCACTGCTGGATCCCGCACGCTGGCTCACAAAGATAAGCAGTGTGGGCTGAGCTGTTCAGTGGCAGTAACAGCTGCGATGAAGTCTTTTTGGCACGAAGCCCAGAAGTGGCTCTTTGCTAAAGAGTTTGTCAGGGTGGGAGTTCACCGCCTACTGGGAGATGGTTTCCCTCCTCCCCTTGTGATGGGAGGGAGAGAAGCTGAAACCTTGTGTATTTGAAACCCTTCCCCAGGAAGTTCAGTCCCCATCAAGCCTTTCCGCTTTGGAAATAGCCTGTGGCTTCAGATCGAAACAGCAACTTAGAATAAGATGCATGTCTGGGATATTTAAGGGAACGTGGTGTAATCCTAACGAGATGCGGATGGGTTGATACAGTTCTGTGGCCTGATCCAATGGAAATTCAACTCCTGTGTTTGTTGGCTTGTGGGGCTATTTCAGGTGTTGAGAGAGAAGCTTGGTTTTTGTGGTGTAATCGATTCCTCCGTGTGGGGCTAGAGAAAAGGCAAAGCTGCCTCCCCAAATCACCCCATCGCTATGATCATTGAAGGCAGGGATGAAAGAGCTCTCTGGGATTGACTCGCTTACCTCTCTGCTAATGCTGTTGATGCTGATGACGGGATGCAGTTTACAGGGAATCTGCCTTTCTGCCCACAGCATCCAACGGATGGAGTCTTCCCTCATTGAACAGTCACCCATAGAAGACATTTAAGGTGACTGCTTGAAGCAGCAGAGGACACCCTGCAACAGGTCAGCCAGGCAATGGTGAGGAAAGGCTCTCACTGTCTCAAACAGCATGATGGGAAGGGAACATGCTGCAGCTCTCGAAGCCGAGTGATGCTTTCTCCTTCAATACAAGCTTGGGGCCTGTTGAGCCTCTAAAGAATTTCCTCCTGAAACTGGTTTGAATGTCATGTGAATGGGATGACTAAAGGAAATATGGACCAGGAGATGTTTGCATCACTTCTGGCAATGCCTCCCATATGACTGGGTCTGTGCTAATGGGGCTGGGATTGTTTGCAGTGGGTCTTTTGCCAAGTGAATGTCTTCCTACTCTGGAATTTATCCTGTGCCTCAAGCTTAGGAAAGGGGTGCTCAACTGTGGCCTGCAGAGCCATGTCATCTGACCTGTGGGGACCCCCAAGGGTCTGGACATTTGATGGCAGGGGAGAGGTGGCAGTGGTAATTGCTGTTAACCTGCTGCCAATTTTCTGAACCCTTGGGAGAAACCATGTGGGTCAGGTAATGTGGCCCTGCATACTAGATCAGCCTGATGCACAGCTGGATCAGGCTGGCACAGGATCAGGCTCACAAAACAACCCCACAAGCTGAACTTACACCGGATCTGGCCTGTGGGCTGATCCCATGTCACTCATCCAGCCTGTGAGGCCAGAAAGTAGGGTGCCACTGGCTTAGGAGATCACACATGATAACCAAGTTTGGCCAGGAGCCACATCCTGGTCCAAACAGTTAAAGTACAAAGGCCTTTTAATGTCAGGCTGTATTTTGCATGATGTATTTGTGAAGAATGTGTTTTGAGAGCTCCCCACTGGAGAACAGCTATGGCTTTTTGGGCAGTACTTCCTCTTTTATTCCTTACCCTGCTAACTATTTGGGACTATGTCATAGCACTTAAACCAAGAATAATTGCCCACTAATTACCCTGGCTGCTGTGTCAATGAATGCAAATACAGTCCAGAAAGCAACTCTTGGTGCTTCTGGTGAGCCATTGCCTCAAATATAGCCCTAATGGTGCAAGATATGATTTTAATTAAGAGATATTAAGATGTATTTTTATTCTACGGCTACATTTTGTTTCTCTCTTTCTGCTATTCATTATTAAAACACTTGCACTTGGTTTAATGTAATATGGAGGAAAGCAAACACAATACTATAGTGGTTGTAGTGCCAAAAACACCCCAACCTTGACTTGTAAGAAGTTGGTGTGTCAGGGGCAAATGGCGGGAGAACTGCAAGGGGCCCAATCCTTGTTGTGGCAGCACAGCTGTGGCCGTTTCCCCACCATCCCCCTGGCAGTGTGTATGCACCTGCCAACAAGCCAGGATGGGGCTCTGCAGACACTAGTGCTGTGGCTTGCAGCCTCCCTGCCACCTGTTGACAGCAGCCCGGACTCTGTGGCGGGCAGCAGGAGCCTGCCCAGAGCCTGGGCTGGGAGACTGCAAGCTGCTGCACTGAGGTCTGCAGAGCCCCAGCCCAACTTGTTGCTGGCAATGGGTGCACATGTGCCTTTGGGCGGATGGCAGGGGAGCTGCAAGAGGTGCAATCCTTGTAGCAGCACAGCCCTACCCCCTCTATCCACCATCTGCCCTGAGGCGTGGTTGCCAAGCAAAATGCCTTCATGTGCCATGCTCTGGCAAGTGTGCCAGGGGTTGCAGACTCCTGCCATAGTGGGGCCCTGATGCAGTTTTGCAAAGTCAAGGAGCTGTGTATCCTTCCCAAAGCAGGGCTGTGCAGTGCCTAACATGCACAAGCCTGGACTGGTGTCTCCTGTGCACCACTGTAATAGAAATAAATTAGATGGACTTGACAGGAAGCTAGTCAAGAAAGAAATTCAGATGTGTTCCAAGTTATAACCAGTTGGTCATGTTAGTCCACCTGGAGAAAGGAAAAGGAGCCATAAGACAAGAAGCTTACAATCTGCAGCTTTTATTGAAAATCTACTTATTCTCTCAATGTTAGCTGATTAGAAGCACCTGAAATAAAGATCCCAGCCTCACTCCCCCAGCTTATTAGTAACTATTTGCTAATCTTGTGTGACTTATGGTACCTATTAGCTTTCATTTCCATGACATCAAGCTCTGGCTTTCTAGTTAATCTCACTGCTAAAGCTGCATGTTAATTTTTTTCTTTACTCAAGTGAACTAATAACACAGGGGTTAGTGCTCACCATTTCTCATTAGTGAGGGTATCCCTTTCCTTTAAGACCCATGCTTTACATTCATCCCAGGCTGACATGGTTTTTGAGTTAAAAAAAGATTTACAAATGCAATATTATGGAAGTGGTTTAGAAAATTATTCATCCCAGAGAAACAAATCTGCGCTGCTGGGAGCTGGGATGACTCCAGGACTGGTAATGGGATGAAGCACACTTAAAATGATGGGGTTGGGAGAGACCTCGTGGGTCAATCTCTTCGCTGGATTTAGACCGAACCCAAAGAAGGTGCCAAATGCTTTTTGTATCGCCATGCATCTGCCACACCATGGTACTCGGCAAATATTCTATGGCTGTCGTATCTCCAAAGTATTCCTAGTCAAAATATTCACGCTTCCAAAGCTTCAGTCCAACAGAAGATGAAGCAAAGGATGTCAGCTCTCAGAACTACAGGACTAGATCAATTTTGTGATGTAGGGAAGTAGACCTCTAACTAATTGATTACTCCACCATTTCTGTCAATTCACTTATGTTTTGCGCTGCTGTATTTCTTCACTCCAGATTTTTAATCTCACATTCATGCCTTAGCACACTGAAAATATAAAGTACAAAGCAACAGTCTGGGCTCTTTATGGAGTCAAAAGGCACAAGACTGTTCTGGAAGAGGGCTGATAGGTTTAATGCCTCAGCATGTTGAATGGAAGACGCCCCCTACTTTGGCACCCTGAGCAACTAGGGCATTGTACTCCTTCACGGCCTTCTCTGTCTGCAGAACCAGCACATCAATTCCATTTTTCTTAAGGTAGTCCACCGTAGATGCTGGTACCTGAAACAAGGAAGGGAAAAGGTAGGATCAGATGATACGTTTTTTTCCCTCTTATACTAATGAAACCCAGTCACTAATTATCTCAGTTAATGAGAGATTCTTTGGGGCTGCAATGGATAGGACAAGGAGCAATGATCTCAAATTGCATTGGGATAAATTTAGGTTGGATATTCAGGAGAACTTTCTTGACTATGAAGATGGATCAGCACTGGAAATGGCTACCCAGGGAGGCTGTCGATGCTCTCAAGAACTTTCAAGGATGGAGATGATTAGATGGACACTTCACTGGGATGGTTTAGTCAGGGATGATCCTGCTTTGATCAGGGGGTCAGACTAGATGACCTCCTGAGGTCCCTTCCAGCTCTACTAGTCTATGAAAAACATTAACAGGATCCTAGGTACAATTCTGAACTTGACTAGTAGGAAGGTAACTGTGGAAATGGCCTTAAAATGATACAAAGAATGAAAAATGTTGTAAGTTTGTAACACCACAAGACTGCCTACCAGGTCAAATAGAGTTTAGCTCTGCCTACCAGGTCAAATAGAGTATAGCATCTCAAAATGAATTATGTTTAACTGAAGACCAGCATTTCTGAATTTCTGTGGCTATAATAACATCATGCAACACTAGCTGGGGTGTTCAATGACACTCAGAGTCACAGTATCACAGGCGGGGGGTCTAGTTTACTGTCAGTTCTAAGAGTTTAAAAGAAAAGTGAGGTTGTCAAAAAATTCTTACTGTTAAACCATCCTCTGGCAGATTGCAAACCCATTTACAGTTTGACATTGGGCTCCCAGCGTGGCAGTATGATGCGCTCAGCAATACTGTCACTACCAGGAGACTGCTCAGAAAAGAAGATGCTAAATTCACATCTTTTTCCATAGGACGTGTCTCTTGGCCCTTTTTCTTTTCTTTTTAAATGCAACTGTTTTATGAAGGTCAGACCCTGGGGCTGACAACCAGTTGGCCTGAAGACCAGTTGGCGGCTCTCTTGGAACTAGTGAAGGGAACAACAACCATGTAAGGGGCAGAATTATAAGCAGCTGCAATTTGTGGTTCTCTTCTGCTAAGAGTTGGCCACACCATGGCTTGCAAGCCACATGCTGCTCCTGAAGAAAGGAAAGTAATGGGATGCTATGTGCACATCACCAAAACTGGAGCCAACCCAGCTCTCAAGCTGCGTGTCCTCTAACAAGGTGTCTGTTTGTGGCTAGAAGGGTTAGGAAGTTGATCCAACCCATTATAGACCAAAAACTTACCTGTAAGGCCTCACTCATGCCACGACCAATCACTAAAGTTTTCACTCCTTTACTGACGACTTCTTCAAGATCGGCAGGCTGCACTCCAGGGGAATGCTACGCATTAGTGGGGAAAAAAAAGGGGAAAAAAGCTACAGTTTGCAGGTTGAGACCATTGAGCAGCCCAAGCTTCCTCTACACGTGTTGTATTGGGTATTATATTAATTTTATATGAAACAAAAACACATCCCTCTCTTCCCAACACTCAATTTAGGTAATACGAGCAATTTCAAAGGATGCTCTAGAACCAGTTTTTAAGTGCACCCGTGAAATATGATTGTCCTCAATTGCTAATTACATGCAACCACTCTTTATAAAAACCTATAAAGAGAAAGGCTGTGTAGCCAGGTTAGATATGTTTAAAAGGCATTTCTGGTGGCAAAGACCTAACAAATACTAAAAGTTTTTAAAAGACAGTTTAAACACCAAAAATCACTGAAATACACTGGATTTCATGCTTATGCAAACCAAAATTATCCCACTTTTTTTTTTTAAAGCTCCTTTAGATACTCAAAATTTAAATTGAACTCTGTGTATATAGTTACTTCATATCTGGTTGGCAGGCTTTCCAGGCTGGAATTACCCAGTTTGGGTCAAAGATAGCTGGCTGCTAGGACCTGGCCATCATCACATCCTCTGCTGTGGTACAAGGGAAATGCCTGCTACAGCCACGTCTCGCTGTGGCAAGGGATGAGCCCCCACTGCCAGATCTACAGGTCAGAGCCAGTGATTTGGCGGGCTGGATGCAGCCTGCTGGCCATGGGTTGCTGACTGCTGGCTGATGTGGTGAAATTAATTTGCTAGGGACAACTGAAGCATATTGATCAGCTTCTTGTTTAAATTTGGTTTCATTTTCTGGTTTTGCTGCACTCTTCCAAGTCCTTCATTTGGCAAAGGAATATTTGAATCCAAACAAAATGTTCTCACAAAAAGAGATTAATCTTGTAAAAACCTGGAGTGCTTGAATTTCTTTAAAAAAAATGATTTTTGACTGCAAACAACTTGTTCCTTTAAAAAAAGAAGTAGTGCTTTTGCAGATGTTTTTCTATTGTTTTTTGTCTTAATTAACTTTCCCCCCAGCTTGTGACTGTCTATACATGCAGGGTAGCAAGTGTTCTGTGAACACGAACAGAACAACCTATGTGGCTTTTTCTCATTGTGTGCATTTTGCCTAGAAAACTGTTAGCTCTCTTGATGGCATTTAAAAGAGTCTTTAAGAAGCCTGTGAGTTGCTCTTTATTAATGACAAATGGGCAGCACTGCAGCATATCTTTTGAAGGATGCTCTTTTGATGGAAGCAACTATTTTTAGGATGTGAATGTGATCTGAGAACCTTCTAACAGATGCATGCAGAATCCACCCCTCTCTCTAGAACACACTGTGTTCACTGAGCGAACTAAGCTCAGAGCATCCCTTCAAGAACTTGGCTTGTTTTACTTGTTTGTCATCTTTGCTGTCCAGTACTTTGGGGATGCGTCCATTTATTTCTCCTTGACCCAACGTCTATGACAGCCAAAGACGACTCAACACTACACTTCCTCCAGCACCTGTCAAGCCCTTCCTAAACAGTCGTCGGTTCCTGGAATGTTTTTTATTCAGAAGTCTTTCCAAGGCAAAGCCTCTCTGTCCAACATAGAACTGTTATTCTGGGTTAGACTGTATGCCTTTCTGTTTTCACAAATGGGGCTCTGGGTAAGAAAGTGTTGATGCTTCAGAAAGAGTATAAGAAACTGGGCATGTGTAGAGTGAGCAGAGCTGCCTGGTTAGTTGTTATATTTTCTTGCATACCACATGCCCCCAAATAAAACATGCACCTTGCTTTTGGAAGGCAGACTGTAGAAAAAAAAAAAAGACTGCTCCAGAATCCTGGCAGACCGAGACACAGGGTATGTCTTCCTGGAAATGTAGGCTGTGTTAGGGTTGCCAACTCTTGACTGAAGCTATTTCGGGAGACTTTTTTCCCCCAACATTACGTAATGTCATTAATTGTACTGTTCAACCCATTTACAATATCAACCTCCCGGACTGCTTTCAATAGTCACCGGGAGATCAATGCCAATTCTGGTAGACTCCCAGCCAATCCAGGAGGGCTGGCAACCATAGGGTGCATCCAAATGAGTGTGCACAAGCCTGGCTGACTGGAGCCACATGCGCACTCATCTGGACGCACTCATAGTGTCCAGGAAATGTAGCATTCCAGGAAGCAGTCTGGGTGAGGCAGCAGGAACTTCGTGGTGTGTCAGGATAGCAAGAAGGCTAGGCCCCAGACCCTTGCAAGGGCAGTAGTAAGACTGCTAGCTCTTTACTTGTATAAAAATCTATAAGTTTCCATAAATAACAAAGTGTTGTTTCCGTACCACAAACCTCATCATGATACCATCTAATGCTCCATCAGCCAGCTCTGTAGCTTTTCACCCAAAAGCCTACTGCCTTAACTAGTACCTGCCTCTTAGTTGGTCATATCTGCTTTTTGCCTTTTCCCAAAAGCTACTGCTTCATGTGACATTTGAGGTAATGGTGTGGCCAACTAGTTAGTCCCTGAATTACTGGGAAGTTGTTGCAAGAGGGTTAACACTGGACTCTGCCCCTGCTGTTTGCTGCCCCAGGGAGAAGCATTTGCCATCTTATCAGCCCATGAGTCACAGCATCTGCTTGCTGTATTCCACTCTAGTGCTAGAGCCATGAAGAAAAATCAGCTTTGCTGCTGAAGACATTGCACCTCAACTTTGGAGAGCTGATTTTTGGGAGGGGGGAGGTGCGTGGGGTATGCCAGCAAATACGGTACCTCCCTAACTTGTATTTAACAACCCTGATGAACCAATCCTCCATAAATTTTTCTAATCCCTTTTTGGACGCTGTTATGGTGTTGGCTTCTATGACATCCTGTGACATCAAGTCCCACACGTTAGTTATGTGTTACGTTAAAACGCTCTTCCTTTGTTTGTGCTTAAGCCACTGCCAGATGATAGAGGACTGTCTTTGGGTGCCCCTGAGGGCAAATATCAGTTCTCTATTCAGTTTTTCCACGTGATCTTAGACCATATCCTCCTCTCCCTGTAGCCATCTCTTTTCCAAAGTGAAAAGACCCAGCCTGCTCAGTCTTGCGCCCCCACAAGTGAAGGAAACCCTGGCTCTATGGTAATACTGCTATCCCGAGGTATAAAATGCCAGCTCTATACAGGGGGAAGGCAAGTATATCTCCCTAATAGGCACACGTGGGCCAGCATGCTAGTGTTCAGCACTTTGCAATGCCAGCCAAGGCCTAGGTCCTAGCTTTAGTCCTCCAGCTTGGGACTGTTGCATAGCCACTAGGCTGCTCTTGCCTCAGAAAGGGAAATAACCTGTTAACCCACTGAAGTTTTATCCCTCCACTTGGAAAGGATATCTTGATATAAGGCCTTGTTGGGGTGAGTTAACCATTTAAAAAGCATGCTGATGACAAAAGGGAGACATATGTTCTTAGGGGCCTCTAAAAGCTCCAGGTGTGCTTTAATGATAAGGCACCTGGAGCCAGACAAAAGAAAGAGGTATGGCCGACTAATTACAGTCCTTGGATTGCTGGGGAGGATATGAAATCTGCAATCAACACTGGAGCCATTAAAGCCTTGGAGCAAAGAGCAATGAGGATTGCATTTCATCTATGCTGTAACCCCCTAGAAGGAGGGGGCTGCTGCCTGTTTTAGATCCCTTGCTCCAGGCTATAGGAACAGCTACATTTTCCCAGTCAACTCTATGGATCTGGGGGCAAGAGGGAGACAGGAACTACAGCCAAAGACCCTGCCTGTTTTCTCTTTTCCCCTGTTCTTTCAGGAACCCTTCCCCTTGTCTCCCATTAGCAGCTGGCACCAAAGTGCAGCCAGCCAGGAAGGCTGCCTTTTATCCCCAGGGTTAAGGTCACATGGACTATTAGGCCTTAGTTACAGAACCCTGCCAAGCCACTTATACAATTTTCCCAAGGAGAGAATTAACCTGCCAGGCACCAATTTGTCAGCACAGCAGCAGAGGAAGCAATTTATTTCTAATGAGTGTGGAGCAAGAGGGGCACCTGGGGCAATGCCACCTGTTTCACAATTCAGTGTCCCCTGAGGACTTGTGTCCCCCCTTTCCTACCCCAAAAAGGAGTGGGTGGAAATACTGCCAAACTCTTCCCGGTCTGCTAATCAAATCAAGCATTACAAAGCTCCCTCAGAGCTGGGGAATGAAGTGTCAAGTCAGGAACCCTTGAATTCATTCCCCATTTTGCTGTGTGACCCAGCAGTCATCTTCAGCTGTGGAAACAAGTGTACAGCAATAACATGTACCCGAGTCCAGAGCTTTAAAGAGACAGCAAAGAGAAAAATAGGGATTTTTTTTTTTACTGTTTTGATAATGTGGAAAGGAAGGTGAAAAGCCTCCCCCTGTTGCCCCTCATTTTTCCTTGGGTTTTTTAAAGCCTTATACAGATCCAAAATGTCACGGCTCTTCTCCCCTGTTTTGACTGGAGGACTTGTCAGATGACTCAGCTGCAGACTTAAAGCTCTTTAAATCTTCATGGAGACAGCATTTCTCCCTAGTGTTTTATAGGTGCTAGCCAAAAAAAAAGGTTTAGTCTGGTAAAAGAAAAAAAAAAATCAGTCTCCAACACAATTAACCAGGTTTCATATAGGACTGATATTACAAACCTAGTTTTCCAGTCATTGATTGATCCTTCCAGGAAAAATAGGATAGATAAGCCTTGAATTTCTAATGTGAAAAAATAGACTCAACCACAGTGAAAACTCCCTCTCCCCTCTTTCTTCAGGCCATCCCCGTACAGAATAAGGCAGCATGGAAAAAAAAGACCTACAGCCCTCAACCCTGTTTGTCTCTTTGCAAAGCCCTTCAGCCCTTTTCCTAAAGGGTGCTGTGTACTGGAAGCATCATTATAAATTGATAACATTCAGCACTGGATGAAATTCCTTTCCCTGACCCTTTTATACTAACTTCCAAACAAAAGTGTCAAGCCTGCAATTGGCTCTGCACAGGATCCAACTGGCTTCAGTGAGGCATTGTGTGGGTTTACATGAACACAATGGCAAGTGGAAGCTGAGAGCATTTGGCCTAGGCTACAGTTTTGTATTGTTTTTGCCTTCACTTAGGGGTGTGGACTTACTGTGCGTCAGCTGCTTTGTGGTTACCGCTGTTTCTGTCAATGCCTATCTTGGGGTAAGTGGAAGGTAAACCATGGTCACTTGGCCCTGTTTCATTCAGGGATGAGTTGTCCTGGTTTTGCTTCTGCTTACTATGTGATAGTAACTGGCTTGTGTGTCTGGTGCTATGGAGCAGCTGATGTGGGGAGTCCCTTCTTTAAATTGCTGTGATTTGTCTGTTCATATATTTATATCAGTAGAAAATTATTCCCTTTTCTATGTCAGAATGTGGACGCAAGGATGTACTTCCATACTAACATTACTATGTTGCTGGGTTTTTGGTTGGTCTAAGGAGATAGGCAGGCGAGGTTCTTTGGGTAGATGTGATATCTTTTATTAGAC
>NW_017729032.1:4827016-4828220 GCF_001723915.1 Gavialis gangeticus | reverse complement strand
TGGTCTAATAAAAGATATCACATCTACCCAAAGAACCTCACCATACTAATATTACTGCGTTCACATTTGGAGGAGGCAGTCTGAGTACTTCCACTATACTGTTTTTAAAGTACTTGGTCTTGAAGAGGTTGCATCAGATGAAGGGCACTATACTGCAACTGCATTTCTTATCAGGCAAAGAATCCCAAAAACTATTTGGGAAGTACTACAGTAATTGTTCCCCAGGCTGCTCCTGTAACCCATTTAACATGGACCAAGGATAGCAAACACAACACTTACATTAGTTCCCGTTTCTCTCCAATCCCAGGTTCGGCTTCCCCCTGGCCACACTTTGCAGTCCTTATAAGTCGCAGAACAACCTTTCACCTTCATCTGACCCCAGGAAAGGGAAGCAATTTCAGGAGAAGACATTGCAGAGCTGAACCAAAGGTCTGAAATAAAGGATGTTTATCCCCATAGCACCATATGCCTGGTACTCAACAGAAAAGGCCAATCACATCCTTGCCCTGAGGAACTTAAAAAGTAAATGCAACTCTTACATACAGTTAGCACTGAGGAAGGAAGGCTGTTCTTGTGATTTAGGCATCAGGTTGGGGTTCAACAGATGTATTCTGTTCTCAGCTCTTCCCAAGCAAACATTTATGGGGGACTTTGGGCAGGTCACCTAGGCCCACATTTGTAATAGATACTTAGGCACCTGATTCTCATTTCAATGGAAGTAAGACACCCAATACCTTTAACAATCTGAGCCTTGGCTCTCTTTCCATGTACAATTTGGGAATTTATTATAATCCTATACCTTATAAAGGTGTGGCAAAGGCAAGGCTGCAGACCCTAGGGGGATGCTCTGATGTTATAGCCATCTAGGCTGTTGGGACCTACTGAGAAAGTGTCGGATATGGTGATTATGAATGCAAAGAGATGGAGGATGAGATGAGGACAAGCAGCAAGATATTTGCCTAGCTGGCTTTAAATCAAGGGCCAGATGTATTCAGCAGAACAAGAGGGAGCTGTATTTTGGGCAAGGATTTACTCTGTAGTGTTAAGTCCCTGGGTGGCTTTCCTGCCCCATTTCTCTTGGGGCACTATTTCTCAAACTTTTTAGACTCCAGACACCACTGGACAGACTTAAGGCACCCTTTGGAAAATACCAGATGTTAGTTTTCTTTTTTTTTTTTTTGTCTACAGAAAAAAAATAGAACAG
>NW_017729032.1:4820874-4826954 GCF_001723915.1 Gavialis gangeticus | reverse complement strand
TTTTTTGTCTACAGAAAAATAATAGAACAGTTCTTCTGTTGCAAAAATCTCAGAAACACCACAGCTATGGATTTCTGGATTTGATATCTCTGGATTTATCTTGTGAATCACAGATTCATAGATGTTAGGGTCAGAAGGGACCTCAACAGATCATAGAGTCCAACCCCCTGCATAGGCAAGAAAGAGTGCTGGGTTCAGATGACCCCAGCCAGATGCCTATCCAGCCTCCTCTTGAAGACCCCCAGGAGAGCACCACCTCCCTTGGGAGGCCATTCCAGATTTTGGCCACTCCGTGACAAGGTTCTTCCTAATGTCCAGTCTAAACCTGCTCTCTGCTAGCTTATGGCCATTATTTCTTGTGACTCCCAGGGGCGCCTTGGTGAGTAGAGCCTCACCAATTCCCTTCTGCACCCCCATTATGAATTTATAGGCAGCCACAAGGTCACCTCTCAGCTTTCTCTTGCGGAGGCTGAAGAGGTCCAGGTGCCCTAGTCTTTCCTCGTAGGGCTTGGCCTGCAAACCCTTAATCATACGAGTGGCCCTCCTCTGGACCCTCTCCAGGTTATCCACATCCCTCTTGAAGTGTGGTGCCCAAAACTGGACACAGTACTCCAGCTGCGGTCTGACCAGTGCCCAGTAGAGGGGAAGTATCACCTCCCTGGACCTGTTCGTCATACATCTGCTGATGCATGATAAAGCGCAGTTAGCTTTGCTGGTGACTTTCTCACATTGACGACTCATGTTCATCTTGGAGTCCACTAGGACTCCGAGATCCCCTTCCGCTTCTGTGCTGCCGAGCAGGTCATTTCCTGTGCAGCAGGTGCACTGGACATTTTTCCTCCCTAGGTGCAGCACTTTGCATTTCTCCTTGTTCAACTGCATTCTATTGTTTTCTGCCCATTTGTCCCACCTGTCCAGGTCTGCCTGTAGTTGTTCCCTGCCCTCCGGTGTGTCCACTTCTCCCCACAGTTTTGTATCATCCACAAACTTGGACAGAGTGCACTTCACTCCCTCGTCCAAGTCACTGATGAAGACATTGAAGAGTATCAGTCCAAGGACTGAGCCCTGCGGGACCCCACTGCCTATGCCCTTCCAGGTTGACACTGACCCATCCACCACCACTCTCTGGGTATGACCCCCTAGCCAATTTGCCACCCACTGGACTGTGTAATCATCCAAATCACCACCTCTTAATTTGTTCACCAGTATGGGGTGGGATACCATATTGAAGGCCTTTCTGAAGTCTAAGTAAACAATATCTACCCCTACTCCTGCATCCAGGTATTTTGTAACCTGGTCATAAAAAGAGACTAGATTAGTCAGGCATGATCTACCGGCTACGAACCCGTGCTGGTTTTCCCTCAGCATAATCTTTCCTGCTGGGCTCTCACATGTATGAGCCTTAGTAATCTTTTCGAAGACTTTACCAAGGATGGAGGTGAGACTGACTGGCCTGTAGTTACCTGGATCTTCCTTCCTCCCCTTCTTGAAAATAGGGACTACACTGGCCCTTTTCCAGTCTTCCGGGACCTGGCCCATGTGCCACTAGTGCTCAAATATTCTTGCCAGTGGCTGTGCAATGACAACAGTCAGTGCCGTCAGCACCCTTGGATGGAGCTCATCCAGGCCTGCCGACTTAATCCAGTCCTTCCAAGTGACCCTGCAACATCTCAGGGTCAATGCTTGGTAGTCTGAAGCCCTGCTGTTGTCTCTCTACGATCCCACTGCGAGACTTATTTTGCCCCTCGTTTAGGAACACTTAGGCAAAGAACACTTAACAGTGCTAACATTGTGTGACACCCTCGAAAGGATCTCAAGGTACCCTGGTTGAGAACCACTGCCTCAGAGACTGTGAAGGGTCAGATGAAATCCATTCTTTTGAAAACCTCCTGTAGGCACATCTGAATTGCCCACCACAGTCACATCTAAGCAGCAGTCAAGGAGAGATGTAGATGCTACGAGGGAACAAAACACTCCCCGATTTTGGAAACCAGTGTGCTGTCTCTACTAGACTCAGAGACACCATAGTCTGACCTTTGCTAGGATTCTGGCACTGTGATGGGAACTACATCAACGTGCTGGGTCACCGTCAAGGAGGGTGGCCTTTCTGCCCTTCCAGTAGAGGACAACCAAGGACAGTCTGACTACAGCATTTCAAGAGAAAACAAGTTACCTCTGCACTGAAGAGAGCTTTGTCCATTCTGTTCTGACTAATCTGAGGCGTCGACTCCATCAGGTAAAAAGTGAGATTCCTTAATGAAATGTATGGAATTCAATCCCCCACTCAAGCACTGCATTCACTTCTCCAGTCTTTCCAGATTTCTACCCAGAAAAACCTATTCCCATCCTCTAAGCCTTTTTACGTTGTTCAAAATCAACAGCAAAATCCACTGCCTGAGCCCATACTACTAATTAAAGAAAGAGCTTGCAGAAGAGCAATCTGTGGATTAACAGACGTTCCATCCTCCTGGAAAATCTCAAGAAAAACCTACTAACGTTTGCACAGAAGATCAAATAACATTAGAGTAACCTTGCAAACCCCCTCCTTCCCCAACATGCACAGAGACAAACTACAGGAGAGACTGCACTACTCTTCCCTGACTGCCAAGAATGAATCTGAGTGCACTGCCTCAAATGTCACATGAAGAACAAACAGCATGACTACTCACAGATCAGCAAAAGACTGAGACGGCTTCACATCTGAGAACCGAGCAACTTTTTTTGCCTTCTTTCAAAGCCAATGATAGTCTCCTCGGACACATTACTTGCATGAGACTGGAATTCAACCAGGCGCGTCCTAGATTGGGTACTCGGGCACCGGTAGTGCCATGGAGGCTGGTTCCCTTCACAATAAAGGTCCTAAATTTTCAGTTTAAAAGAACCTGCTAAAGTGAGGCAGCAGCAGGAGGGAAAAAAAAGAACTAAGGCAAATTCCAAGTCCTCTGGATTAACTCTGTGGCCTTAGTAAAAGCCAAACACAGACCATCCAGCAGCTGGTTCTGGACCGTTGAGTTTCTGCCTGAAATGTCCTGGATGGCTTAATTCTATGAAAGTAGTAGTATGAATTCACATTAGTGGGAGATCAGTGGTAGCCTTAGGGTTGTTGGGGCCCTGGGCAAGAGAGTCATTTGGGGCCCCTCAGAGGCTTAATTTTGATGACCTATAAGCAGGTCAGACATTTTCAATTTCAATTTCACTTTGCCCTATCCATGAAACTGCAATGAAAGGATCTTAATACAACATTTCTAATACAAATATTCAGTGTAATTAATTTTTATTTTTATAAAATGTGAGGCCTCGAGCAGTCACCTGGTTTGCCCTCCCCTACTGCCGCTACTGGGGAGATGATACAGAAGGAAGTTAGTTGTCTTTAGATGGACAACCAAAACACGGATGTGGAAAGATTTCCATAGAAAGACATTAAAAAAGCTGAAACTATACAACTGAGAGAAGAGATGTGATGTGAGAGGGACCAAGTAGTTTAATAAGGAGCTTTTATTTATTCTTACCAATAACACAAGGAGAAGGAAGTGCACCTAAAGGCAAAAAAAAAACTTAAAGGGAGTATTTTTCCATTGTGAATACTTGGTTTGGAATTTATTGCCACAAGGTATCACTGGGGTCGACATTACTAACAATTCACAAAGATTCATCAGGCAGGAATTTAAAAACAAGTTTGTTTTAGAAGGAATAAGATGCAGGGCCCAAACCATCCCCCAAGTGATGGGGGAGGTGGGAGGTTGAGAATGGTATTCCTTAATGATCCGCTGTGGCATGACCCATACGTTTTTATGAAGCATCTGCTACTGGTTAAGATTGGAGATGGGTTAATGGACTACAGTATGTGGCCTCTGGTGCAGCATTTATCCTGAGCTGCAGCAGGCAAGCCAAGACAGACTGAAGATTACTCCAGCAGTGGCACACAAAGACAGCTGAATTAGTTTGGCTGTTTTCAGAGGAAGAGTTGTATTTGAGGATGCTTTTTTCACCCCTTGGCAGCCAAGGTTCTTTGAGAAGATGTCAGGTATCCCGGTGGTAGCTGTATTGGTCTAGAGGAAAAAGCAAGCAGAACTCATAGCAGAGATGATATTTTTTATTAGACCAACAAGATTTTTGCAAAAAAAATTCTTTAATTGCAAGCTTTCAGGCGCAATCAACTTTCTTCGGGTATAGCGAGTCTCTGCTGTTCTAAAATGCCAAGAAATGAGAGAAGCTAAAAGTGTGGCAGGGTTTCAGTGAGAACATAAATAGGTAGAAATTAGGAAAACAAAAAGGTAAAGCAGGGAAGGGAGGGGGGGGAAAATGTAGGTGAAAAAAAAAGCAAAGGTGAGTAAGAGAGACACTACAGTAGTAGTAATTCAAGGTAGAAGAGAGGCTGTCTGTGAAAAAGGAACATGGAATATATAATTTTATCACCCCTTGTCTCTCTCTGAGATATGGAGAGGAGGTAGATAAAGATGAAGCCATACACTGAAACCACTTAGAAAGAACAGGTGGAGTCATCAGAAGGGCAGAGAACACAAGCAATCGGTAACATCAGTAAAACGGCAGCAGATTTGTTTGACATCTGAAAGAAGATCACGCAGGACAATGACAGAAAACACTGCAGAGGGCTAAGAACTAAATCTAGTGGAACCTGAAAAAGGGGCCTTGAGGCCAGGTTTTCATGGATATTTCAGCACCCAAAGATGTTGATATATTTTTCAAATAGCTTTTCAAATCCACCAAGGTCTCTAAGCTGGAGCTGGAGATCAGAGTAGCCTATCAAAATCAAAGCCTGTCCCAGTGAAGGAGTATGAAGACAAAGGAATCAAACAACATGAAGTAGTAAGTTCTGACTCTATGGAAGAGAACAGCTCCTGCAGAGGACAGTGCAGTTCTCTTCATGTTATTCCAAGAAGGAAGAACAGCTGGGACAAGATGACTTTCATGCCCTTGAGAAAAGGAGCAGCAGGTGTATTGTCAGGATCAAGGGAAGTTTGAACATAAAAGTGGGTAGGCAGTAAAGCAGGAAGCAAGAGGGAGGGACAGGTTTAGGGTTACAGGGGAGAGAGAAGAGGATCAGAATTGAAGACCTGTGAAGTTCAGGTTCAGAAACCGACCAGTTCAGCTTCACTCTTTAATCTGGGGAAAGCCCGAGTAAGGTCAAGAAGATCCATCCAGCCAGAAAGCCACCATCATACATGGTAGAAAGCCGAGATGGCAGAGGACGAGGACCTGGGAAGAAGCAGGGAAAACAATAGTAGATGGGGGGCACTATTATACAGAGCCCAGCCTGGGAAGATCTCTGGCTGAAATTATGCATAGGACTAGTCTCTGTCTCTTGTCCTTAAACATTGGAAGTGTTTCCTTGTTTTACACTAGTGTCACACATCTGGCCTTTAGCAAGTGGGTGCTAGCCTGGTGCCCCGGGTAACACTGCTTCCATGGGGCTACATGGGAAATAGTAGTTCCAACCAGTGTGTCAACACCTGGGAACGTCACGTTTAACAGCATCAGCCAGCTGCTCACTGGAGGCGCGTTCACAGCAGCTCGTGGCTTGTCCAGGAGTTGATCCTGCCATTCTTATGCATATCCACTGCCTAGCTTAAGCACTGCTGTGGTGCCCTAGCACCTTGCAGTGCTGAGTGTATTTATTTTTGCAGGACTGCCGTGAGGCATACTGTAGCAATTTCCTCCATTTTGCACCTCAGAGCCCAAGTGACATGCCCAAAGCACACAAGAAGCCAGCACCAGCAATGGGCATTAAGCCCAGCTCCTCTAAGGCCCAGGGCCATTGCCCTCTCTGCTGGACCCTTCTCCCTCTCCTACTGCCCCCTTACTCAGGGATGCTGCTTTCAGCAGGGCCCCAGGACACACTGCCCTGAGTGGGGCTGCAGGGTTGGCTTCAGTAGTAGGATGTTTCCGCATCTGAGAGAATGGGGTGCAGCACTGGCACTAGCAGGTGCTAGCACAACCGTCAGCTCCTCCTGGCTGAGGGCTGCTTTCAACCCTCATCTACCTCCCAAAGACCCCACTTACCTCCCCGCCGTCTACCCACCATTTACCCTGCCCCATCTACCCCCACGAGAATCCCATCT
>NW_017729032.1:4813901-4814739 GCF_001723915.1 Gavialis gangeticus | reverse complement strand
CGCATCTGAGAGAATGGGGTGCAGCACTGGCACTAGCAGGTGCTAGCACAACCGTCAGCTCCTCCTGGCTGAGGGCTGCTTTCAACCCTCATCTACCTCCCAAAGACCCCACTTACCTCCCCGCCGTCTACCCACCATTTACCCTGCCCCATCTACCCCCACGAGAATCCCATCTACCCCCCCACCCCACAAGACCTTCATTTATCCTGTCCCCATTTACCCCTAGAAGACTCTAGCTTCCCTGCCCCCATCTACCCCGCAAAAGAATCCCATCTCTGGGGTGTAGCTGGGGTCTCTACCCCCCATCTACCTGCCACACAGACCCCCCACCTACCCCATAGAGGCCCCAGCTACCCTGCCTCCACCAACCACCCAGATCTCAGCTACCCTGCCATGTACCCCAGAGACCCCCATCTACCCTGCCCCAGTTCCTCCACAACAGGCCCCAGCTACCCTGCCCGCAGCTACCACCCATATCCCAGCTACCCTGCCGTTTACCACAGAGACCCCCTCTACCCTGCCCTATTTACCCTCCAAGACCCCAGCTACAGTGCCCCCATCTACCCCCCCCAGAGACCTCCCATTTACCCTGCTCTGTCTCCACCACAATCTCAGTCCCAGCTCCTTGCACCCATCTCTTTGTCCCGTCAGTCCCACTTCTCCCCCTGCATCAACAGCTTCTTCCCCCTCCAGCGGTCCTCAGTCTCCTGGTCCTAGCAGGTAGAGCCTCTCGGGCTCCTCAAATGACCTTTGGCTACTATTTATTTGAGTTATTTATTAGATTGATATGCTTCCTTTCCCAACAAAGGCTCAGGGTGGCTGACAGTAAGAGATAAAA
>NW_017729032.1:4808282-4808901 GCF_001723915.1 Gavialis gangeticus | reverse complement strand
TTACCCTGCTCCATCTACCTGCCACGAAGACCCCCATCTATCCTGCCCCTATCTACTCCCCAGACACCCTGCCATGTACCGCAACATCCCATCTAACTCCTACCCTGCAGGGACCCCGGCTACCAGGCCCCCAGTTATCTTGCCCCATCTACCCTGCCTCCATTGACACCCCAGAGACCCCAGCTCCTCTGCCCCACCTACCCCCAAGAATCGCCATTTACCCTGCCCCAGGTCCCCTGCCCCCACCTACCCCCCAGATCCTACATACCCTACCATTTACCGCAGAGACCCCAGAGACCCCCCCAGTTACCCCATCCACCCCTCTCCCCTAGCTCCCACCTACTCTGGCAATGTACCTGAGACCCCCTGTACCCCCTGCGCAGCCCCTCCCGGCCCGAGGGGGCGCTGCAGTACCTCGCTCACCCGGGCTCGCTAGTCCCGCAGAGGCCGCTCCAGCCCCGCCCCTCAACCCCGGGGGTGCCGCGCCTGCCCCACCCCTCATTGGCCAGCTACACTCGACGGCCTCTCCCCGCCGCCACCACGCCCCTTCACGCTGCCCACCAAGGAGCGGACGTTGCGCCCCCTCCCCCGCCCTCCGTTGCCGATTGGCTGCGCCCGC
>NW_017729032.1:4787232-4798094 GCF_001723915.1 Gavialis gangeticus | reverse complement strand
GGAGGGGTGCTCCTGTCTTCTCGGGAGGCACCACATGCAAGTGTCCACAGCAACTTCCTGCTCCCCCCAGCACGAGGTGGGGCTTGGGGGCGCTTTGCAGCAGGTGACCTGCCCCACCCCCACCTGGTCTCTAAATGCCTCGCCCCAGGCCCGAACTGCCATCGTCGCCCGTCTTCCAGCGCCCGTTTCCATGTGCCTTGTTGCCTTGCGTACGACATGCCCCGGAGGTAGCGCATGCCTACGTTTTGCAAGGAAGAAAGCAGTGGTTTTGTAGTAAGTGAGGGGGCAGGGTGTCCCTGGTCCTGCTCTCTGCAGCTGGGTGCTGATCATACTTGGTTACATGGTGATTGTCCAGCCCAAGAGCCCGTGACTGGTGGCAGAGTTAGTACTTGAAACAACTCCAGTGCTGGTTTCTGTTGGAGTGGGTGGCAGGGCCCTGAGCTGGCGGTGGTGGCATCATGGTGTTGCTTAAGAAAACATTGTCTTTGGCATTGCTGGAGGCCTCAGGCAGGGATGAGATGAGATGATCTCTCAAGGACCCTTCCAGCTCCACTGCTCTGATCACTGTGATTTCTGCCCCTTGCGGCTCTGTTGATTGCCCCAGCAAGGCCTTGCTCTGCAAACAGTCCCGTTCACCCAGCTGTTTCCATTTGGCTTGTGCTCATTTTCCAGGGCTCCCCTTTGAAAGTTCCTTGTTTTGTTGCACTGGAGAGTTTCGACATGGGACTGATGAGGATTTGTTTTTATGGGACTTCAACCTGTCTTTTTCTTCCCCCCAGAGTATAGGGAAGCGTGGCTGGTGAGTCAGTATGTTGCTTTAGTTTCTCCCACTTGCGGGGAGTGCATTGAACTTTTTCTCTTAAGCTTTAGACTCTGTATTGAATGTTTTATTTAGACCATGTTAAGATGGGGGTGGGGGTGTGTTCATGTTCATACATACATATACATAACATGGTTATACACGTACGGGGACACTAGGATGACCTGGGAGATTTTTGGCTTCTGGAGACCTGCCTGATGACAGCATCTAATGAAGTGAGCTTCAGCTCATGAAAGCTTGTGCTATGTATTATATAAACTAACCGAAGTATGTGTGTGCATATGTGTCTGTGCATTCAGTGTTGTGGTGGTCATGTCTTTTTAGGGAAGGAAAAATGTAGCATGGAAAACACGAGGTGACCGTCTTCTAGAGCTTGTGGCAGAGCCTGTTCACTTTCTGTTTTGGTGGATACTGTATTGTCTTGTGTGTGACACACCCTGGAGTATAGCATGTGCCTTGCTTTTGAAAGTCAGAATGAAGAAGGAAAAGATCTTTCCTTGTAGTAAGTAAATGGAGTAGTGGGAACTGAGCCTGCCCATTGTTTGGCTTCCTGTGGATCAGTGCTGATTTTACTTGTCTTTACCTAGAAGCGGCAGAACTTGCTCTTACCTTCTCTCTTGCATATAATCCACATTCCAGTTTCCAGCAGCTTTGTTTGTTTGTTTTGAAAGGCTTGTTGTATACTAGAAAATATGGTAACTGAAGGTTGAGCTAGATCTGTGTTGGAAACTGCCCTCTTGCACGTGGTGATCTATTGTATCAGAAGATGTAGCTGTATGTTTTTATAGAACTGTTGTAGAAAGTAAAAGTTAATATGTGAAGTTTTTTAATACGGCGTTGTTTTTTTAAGGAGATAAGCTCAAAAACCCAAAGCTTTTATTGCCTGTTAACAAAGGAACTAGATTAAAATTTAAAACCTTGTAGTAACTTTTCTTGAGTATTTGAGGTTTAACTGTATGACATTCAGCTTGGATAGCAAAATTTAAGATGGTTTGTAGTAACTTTCTGTGTGTTTTGTTTCACTTTTTGTTTTTTTATCTCTTACCTTATTTTATACAATGCAGTTGTACATAGTGCCTGAGGGATATTTATGTAAGCCTTTATTATTTTTATTAAAAAGCGTGTACAATTTTTTTTTTGAGAAACTTCTAAAGGTTTGGGCCTATACTTTACCTGGTAACATCTCTAAAATTACATTTGTTGTATTTCAGTTATAAGATGCTGGTCTTATTTTGGTTGTCACATGAGTACAGAGATGAGTAGAAAAGTACTGAATATTGCTTTTGATGTGTTGCTATTTAAATCCAAGAAGTTGTTATTGCTTGGGTAGCAGTTGCATAGTATTATGTGGCCTTTAACATATGAGCGTCTCAAGAAAGGTGTTGATCTCTGTTACCAAGTATTTCCTTTTGTTGTCTAGTTTACAAATTATCAGTATCTAAACATAGTACCAGCAGGATACTGGGTACTCAACAGGGTGGTGCAAAGTCAAGATTTTTTCCTTTGGAGAACTGCTTCATTATATAACAGCGGACAAATTACTATCGGCATGGGAGGCATTTTGGGGTGGGTAATGACAAACTGATTGACTAGTCAAGTTTTGAGTGCATCATGTCAGATTTGTAACTTTAGAAAAGTTGCCTGGTGTTCAGGAAGACTTTACAGCAAAACATCCTTTTAGCTTGTGCTGTTGGTGGTTTATTAGAAACTTGATATTATTCAGCAGTGGGTTTGACCAATCACTTAATTTACTGCCAAGACAAAAAAGTTTGACTGTAAGATGGCTCGTTAGGTCTGGAGGCAACTGGGCTTAATAATGGTCATAACTAACTTTAAACACTTGGCTTTAAAGTAGAAGAGAAGATTATGTAGCAGGATTACTATATTGTTGATGGATGTTAATATTCGGTTGGTAGACACTTTTTTTTAAATATAATTTTGATATTTGTTCTGCTCTCATTAAAAAGTACCTATATTTGTTAATGAATTGAATCTTGGTAAAGGCTGGGAAATGTCATTAACTTCCATATAAACTGTAACTCGCACATTGACAGAGAACTAAGGTAATAGTAGGGATCATTTGATTATGTGCCACAAGAACATGGACTTTTAAATGAAACTTCAGTGGCAAAAGTGTGCACATTGGAATGAATTGTCACAGCAGAACAATACTTGCCATGTCAAACACATCATGCAGGCACTTACTAAGAGGTCCACTTGTAACAGGAGGGCAGTAGTACTTTTTAAATATGATACAGATATAGAGATCTAGTGTAATATTTAGAGAGAGAGAAATATCAACTCATTGCTGCTTTTGTGTTTGCAAATAGCTTGAGAGCCAGTATAAATGTTAATTAAGTACTGAGTCCCCTGTGAATGAAAATATTAGTAGTGTTTTAGCTTGCACAACAGAGATCCAATTTTACACATGACTACGCAAAAGCCTTGCTAGTTTGCCAGGTTCCCTACTGTATGAATGGGAGAGCCTCTTGCTGAGGTAAATGGCATATTCTCAAATATGTTAGTCAGGCCTTATCAGTTTATCAACTTGTCAAATTTTCCTAGTCAAAATAACATTTGAGACGATAACCGTAGGGCTAAGTGCTTTGCATGACCTTCTGTCTGTGAATCGGTGAGAAGCAGCTGATGTAAGTGGTTGGTAATTTTCGTGAGGGAGCTTTGGATGACAAATACGGTAAATAGTGTGGTGCATTCAAAACTGGGACCTCGAGAAACCTGCGATGACTTTGACCCCAGTTACTGAAAATTGTGCTGCTGCTGCTTCTAATTTACCCTTTTTCTGTAGGTTTTACATTTTCTCTTGCTTTTCACATATTCAGGGGTGTAGGATGGCTTCCAAGATGCTCTCCCATTCCTTTTAAGGTGGCATGGATAGGGAGGTTTTCTGAGCTGGATGCTGCCATGGTTTGTCTTTTGTCTGCTCCTTATATTTGTATTCTTCCCACTGCTCTGAAAGCTCTTTCATCTTATTTGACTCTTTCACTTGTATTAATGAGCTGGGCCTGCTTTGAAGACTCTCTTTTTGACATGGGGGCTTATTAGTATCGTTCTGTTGTACCGAACACTTGGATTCTGACAGTAAAAATTGTTAGAGAGTTGGCTCAGATTCCAGTTTGGGATATAACTTGCAAATAAAGTAACAAAAATGTGCTACTGTGTTTTCACTGCAGGTGCTATGAAGTTGCATGTTTTTGAATCTATAAATCTCTTTCTATGCTTGCTATCTTTTCATTAAAGAGAGCTTAGACTAGAGGTAGGTACTTAGAATACCTACAGGTGTATGCAGGACTTGACTTCATACGTGTGTGGCTTTGCTTTAGTTTGCTCGTTTGAGATTGTACCTAGTACTACACAGAACTATAAAATTGCCCTAAGTTGTTGCTGGGGATTGCTACGTTTTATAACAAAGACATTGCTGTATAACTTTGTATACTCTACAACCCCTTTTAGCTCCTTTTATTTTGCATTCTTTGAGATTCTTGATTGTATATACAGCAGGGTGCATGTTTTAGTTCCTTCCCCTCTCCCTTCCCATCCTCTTTGCCCCCCCCCAAATGCTAACATCACTTACAGATGTGAAGTTTGTTAGTTCTCATAGCTTGCAATTCTAGCAATTTTCAGAAGCTTGAAGGCATAAAAAGTTTGCAGAATGGGTTCTAACTTAATTGACGTCTTGAAGAAACTAAAGAGGCAACTTGAGCTTGACACGCAGCTAAATGGGAAAATGTACCTGAAGCTGGAACTTTTCTTAACCTAGCACCCAGGCAGCAGAACTTCCAAGAGCAAGAAGATGAAATTCATCCTGGATGAATCCAAATGGGAAGTAAGGTGTAGAAATTTAGCAGTAATTAACTATTAGAACAGTTGTTCTACATAATGTAGAGCAGGGATGTCAAACTCATTAGGCCCAGTGGGCCAGATGAATGACATGGAACCGATATGTGGGTTGGATTGGGCTCACAGGCTGGCCCCATATGCTAGATCCAGTGCACAAGGTTGGTTCAGGATGGGTACTGTGAGTATCGGCCCCGCACACAGGGATGGTCCATCTGGCTTGTACTGTGCATGGCGTGAGGGTCCAGTCTAAAGCCCAGAGGCAGCATAGCAGGCTGTATGATAGGGCTCTGTGGGCTGATCTGGCCCATGGGCCATATCTTTGACAACCCTGATGTAGAAGATTCTCTCTGTTGGAGTTTTTTCCATGGAATTATAGCAACTCTACATTAAACTCTACATTGTTTCCTACAGAAAATGTATTCAAACTCAGTTATGACTTACTGAGCTGGATGCAGAGATCATTGATTGAAATTTTGTGTGTCTGGCTTTCTTCAGGAGAGCTCAAACTAGATTATTCATATTCTAGTAAGAACCTTCACAGTAATAGACTAGATATGTACTAAGCACTGCCAAAGAAGTGTTACCTGTTTTGGCCAATAGCTTGCACTTAAGGTGTGTTGTTTGTATCTATAGGAATCTGAACTTTTGCTGGATGACATCTTTTCACATAAAAAAGACAAGTTTGACATCCCTTCTTGTTAGTGTTTCTAATGTTGGACAAAATTTACTTGTACAGGTGTGTAGTGTGCAGTACAATGCCTGGATCCTCTGGTATCAGTTAAGAACCAAACGGGTGGTTAAGGCAGATGACCTAACTAACCTCCATGTCCTAAAAAATGCACTAAGTATTTAAGGTTCCTCTAAACATTATATTGATGCTGCAATTAATCTACACCCAATTTAAGATGCCTTAAAATGGCAAACCAGCCATAAAAATGTTTCATGTTTAATGTAGGACACTTTTATGGATGGTTTTCATAGTTCCTTAAATTGAACCTGTGGCACGTCCAGAGCTCTCCCAAGGCCAATTGACAGCAGGGTCTCAAACTGGCTCTGGTGTGGTCCTAAGGCCAGGGCTGACACTTGGCTGATTGTCAGTTCCAGACCCACACTGGGTTACGTTGGGTGGGCACCTAATTTTCAACTTGTTGGTGCAGACAGAGTCTGGGATCATGATGCTAGGCTCCCTTAGCACTAGCAAATAGAAAGGATGCGATTTGGATCTGATCCATGATCCCAAAATCATGTCTTTTGCTATGCCTCATGGCATTGGGGTCAGATCCCGTGGTGCTTTTAAATGAACGTGAGCCAGGAGCCTTAAATATACCACTTTCATCCACTGTGGATCTCAAATATGTGAGCTCCAGATCAGTACATATAGCTATTTACACCTTTCTAGAAATGTAAATACATGTCTATGCCATCCATACTCGTGGATCCTGCCAAATTCTAGAATATCCTCATGGAATACTTTCATTCTGCTTCCTAATAAACATTTGTAGTTTTTTAAATAAAAACAGGTATTAGACAAGAGGATTGAATCTTCAAATCCATACCCAGTTAGTTGTTTGAAGCAGTAATTTAAACACAGAATAATGAATGCTTAGAAAATCAGAACAGGCTCTAACCAGCATGATTTCTGTAAAGGAAAAATTGTTTCACTAATCTGTTAATATGATTAAGCTAAAGGAGAATTTTAGCTATCCTAACTGGTCAAATGTCACAACAGGGTAAAGTTCCAAGAAACAGGCTTTAAGAGATTACTTCCTAGAATGACTAGTCGTTGAGAATATAGGAGAGGTTAGTGACAAGCACTTAGTTGACTGTTCTTGAAAGATATTTCATATTTACTTGTGAAGAGAAACAGATGCAGTCTGTAGAATGCCAAGATGTACAAGATACTGGATATTGGTCCTGATGAAGAAGAGCTCTCTTCAGTTGCAGTCCAGGGTCACAATTGAGGAAGGAGCTCCTCAATTTTTACAATTTTAGGATTGTAAAAATGCCAGCAGAGTGACAAGATCTGATGGAGCCTGCAAGACGTGTATTTCCTATAAGGAGAGTTGGACAGGATCTGTTTTCTTGAGAGAGCCTGCTGTTGATCCAGGACATGGCCTGGATCAGCACTGGAATCACTTTAGATGGGGCCCTAAACAGAAGGAAGCCTGTTACAAGCATCCAGGATCTCTTCTGTGTGCAAACTGCCAGCATAAACATAGTACCAGAAGAAACCTAGGAATCCAGGCAAAGAACCAGCAAGGAGAGAACTGCTTTCAGTAAGTATTATGTGCTGTGTTTCAGTACATCTTTGTGTGGGGTCTTAGGTTGGGGTGCACCAATAAAGATTTTCTTGGCCAATACCGATAGCCGATTATTAACCAGCTGTCCCAGCTGCCTGCGGAGGGTTCAGGATTGAGAGTGTGGTTGGGGGTAGAAAGGTAAGAAGAGTTTATTGACTTAATAAAAACACAACTATGCATAAATAACAAAACAAGGACAGACAATAATAATTTACGTCGGCAACTTATCGGCAGTCCTCTCTGCCTGATGTACGACAAGTTTCTCTTTCCATAAAGCTCAACAAAGTCAGGCGTCCCCAATCAGCGCTGTCCAAGGGGTACCAGGAAGGACCCTGGTATTCAGTCCTTGGGCTCCTCAAGATCCATTGGCCCACTGATCCAGGCCAGCAGCTAATCTGTAGTTCCTTTCACAGTGCTGTATCTTCCTTCTAAATGATTTCCGGATGTGCCAGCCAATTTATAACTTTTGAGCTATGCTGAAAGCTTACAGCCATTCAGATTTTCTTTACTTCAACTGTCCTTAGACTGACTAATAGCAGTACAAGCCTTGCATTATTTGATAAGGTTAATTTTTACTATGCCACAGGGCTTACTACTTCAAGGCTTTGTTAAATTTACTAGGCCTTACTTTATACAGGGCTTTACTACATCTTTGACTTTAATTAGGCTCTTAGCAAAAACATATAGCTTAATATTTGAACAAATGACAGAAAAACTCGTGGTCTAATATTCATAGAGCCTTCAGCAAGCACCTTTATCACACAGAGATAATTTTCAGCTGTCACAGCCAGCCATATCGACCAAAACCAATCTGATAACCGATTGACAGGAATCCAGCCAGGCAGTGTGGACAGCAGCTCTCTGCAGTAAGTCTGTAGATGAGAAGAGATGTGGGGGGGTTTTTTGGGGGGTGGGGGCTGATTGAGGACCCCACGATGAAGGAGGGAGTGAAGCTGGGACTGGGGACACTGTCCAGCCAGGTGGTGAATGGGACCCGGGGCCAGGGTGAGGAGCGAGATGGAGCCATGGGCAGCTCATCCAGGGAATCAGCATCCCAACACTTAAAAAGTGTTGGGGGCGCTTGAACTAAGGTTCATCAAATTAGCTTTAGTTCAAGCACCACTGCCACCACTTTTAAGCGTGGGGATGCTTTTAACCAGAGCAGGGTGAGGGCGGAGGCAGGCTGTCCTCTGTGGGCTTGGGACTTTCCACCCTGTTGCCTTTACCTTGGGAGTTCTGCACCAGCCATGCATCTCCTACCCACCTGGCAGCATGAGGCACAACTCGCTGCCCCCACTGCTGCCAGGTGGCACAGGGGTCCTCAGGGAAAGGCAGCAGAGTGTAGAGCCCTGAGGCCACAGCAAACAGCCTGCATCTGCCCCATGCCCAAATCTGCACCCCCTCCCCTATGTCTCCCTCAGGGGGGTGTACTCAGTGGTGGGAAGCCTCTTCATGCCCTGGATGAACCACCTGTGACTCCATCCTGCTCCTGGCTCCCCTTGATCTGTGCTCCACGTCCCTTCCCTTCCACAGGCTTACCTGCAGGGAGCTGCTCTCCACACTGCCCAGCTGCATTCCTGGCCACGTGTATGCATGGGGCTGCATGCATGCATGTGGCATCTGGGGGCTGTGGGAAGAAGGCATAATTAATTACATTTGTCGGTGAGCATTACCAGACCAAAAAAAAGCCAATAGCCAATATGTAAATTTCCCTTTGGTACTGATTCGGTATGCAACTGATATATTGGTGAACCTCTAGTCTTAGGCAGTACTTTTTTGTTCTGGGACCATTAGGAGGTCACCATGTTGGCAGATATAAGCTAGGAGCTTCTCCCTTTGGTTAGCTTCTTAGTTTTTGCTCCTCTTCCTTCTTCCATGTGCTTAAAATGGCACTGTATTAGAGAATTTAAATGTGTAGGTCCATCCCTGTCTCACTTACACTTTGCCCCCTCTGCCCCCTGACATCAAATCCTGCAATCATCAGATGAATGTGCCATCCCCCTTCCCATATTGCTTACTGCTACCTTACCCAAGATGAGAACAACCTGAGGGTTAAAAAGGCAGATACTATGAATGGCAATGATGTCAACTGCAGATGCAGAGCGAAGGTTTGTGGGGCGGGGGGGAGCAGTGGGAGAGGTATTTAGTCTCTCGGTTTGATCAGTGCCCTGAGCTTTTAGGTGGGAGGTAAACTCACCAAACTTGGCTATGGGCACATTTCAAAACATGACCCAATTAAAGCAGTCCTGACTTTTAATTGCACCCTCAGCATCCTTAGCTCTGAGTTCAGAACAGTTAATGCAAAAGTCAGTTTTGCTGTGCACTTCTTGCTGATCTGCAGGTAAATAGCAGTAAGGCATACCTTCCCGGTTTTCCTGGGAACAAGATCTTTTTGAACAAGGATCCGTTTTATGGGGGATGTTTTACCCTTGTACTGGAGGATGCACATGCTAATAGGCATGCTCATACTAATACTAATCTGCCCTCTACTGCTCTCCTAAGCATCAGAGTCTCTGCTCACTATCCAGCCAGTACTGATACTGAGGCCCCGTTTAAGGGGGAATGAAAAGCTGAGTGTCATACCATCTCCAAGCTTACTGCAGACTGTGACAGGCCTATCATAAAAGAATTCCAAAATAGAATAAAAATTGACACTTTATCATTGTTGGCATGGACACGAGAGCTGGGACAATAACTACTTGTGGTGTTTCTCTGTTTCTCAGTACGGAACATACAGGAGTATTATCCATGGCTGAATACTTGACAAATCACCAAGGGAAGAGAGGATGTATTTAGTGACTTCGTGGCAACATCCCAGCAGAGGCAGAAGGCTAATGCTTTCCTTCATCATGTTACCAAGGAGCACAGGGAACTACTGAAGAAGTTCATTAACAAAGAGGAAAAGAGAAGATGAGCCCAGATGTTAGGGCAGATGATGTAGAGGTAGACAATCCTGCTAACAAATTTGAATGCTGCTTTTGTTAATTTTTGTCTGCAGCCTAGTTGCATCCCGTAGCCCCATGAAAACATTGGGTAGGAGTATTCTTTGCCTTCCCCAGCTTCAAAGAACAAACCACTTCTCCATCCCTAGGTCTATTTACACAACAGTGTTTACCCCTCTTTTACACATTGCAGTGATCTCAAATGTGTGTCCAGAGCATTTTAGGCATATTTGTTACAGTCCCATTGCGCTCAGTAATCGAGGCTGGGCCCAGGCAGCTGGAGGAGGAATCCATTAGAGTTCTTAGACAAGGAGTTTTAAGTGGGCACTGCTATGTTTAATAAAAGCTTTTATTATTTACAGTCTGGCTGCAAATTTTAATAAAATCATTGCACAAAATGCTATAAAACTGTTGTACAAAAGTGTGCTCTTTCCCTACACTAAAGCCTCAGATTAGAAGCGCGGTGCATTCTGGCCCCGTGTCTGGGACCAGTTCTGGAATTTAGTAGAGGCAGCTGCTGAGGCTGTCCATAACATTCAGAAGGTTTCTTCCCCTCTCATCCATCAGTAAAATACTTACTGCTACAGATGTGCTATAAAATACATCAATAATTTGCCACATGAAGCAGTTATTACTCAGCAGCCTCTTACTTTGTCATGAGGCACCTGCACCTTCACTCAGTTTTCCAGAAGTATGCTCTGGTATCTTTCTTTAGTGGTCATGGTGTAGTTAGGTCATTTCTTTCTCTGCTGTGAGTCCAGCAAAAGGCTTGAGAAGTCAAGTGACTATCAGGGACTCCCAGACTGACAGCAGTAATTGCAGCACCATAGTGCTTCTAGGAGAAGAAGTTCTATTTCTCATTGCTGAAAACAGGCCTGAGTTTCAAAAGAGCTGGCATTATTGACCTTTCCAGAGTGTTGTACATTAATGTTTCATAGTTTC
>NW_017729032.1:4785129-4786815 GCF_001723915.1 Gavialis gangeticus | reverse complement strand
GCAGTACTCCAGCTGCGGCCTGACCAGTGCCGCATAGAGGGGGAGGATCACCTCCTTGGACCTGCTCGAGATGCATCTGTGGATGCACGACAAGGCGCAGTTGGCCTTCCTAGCCGCCTCCCCACATTGCCGACTCATGTTCATCTTGGAGCCAATAATGACTCCCAGATCCTTTTCCACCTCCATGCTGACAAGAGGGGAGTTCCCCAGCCTGTATGTGTGGTGCCTATTGTTCCTCCCCAGGTGCATCACCTTACACTTGTCCGTGTTAAACCCCATCCTGTTCTCCTCTGCCCATCCTTGTAACCTATCTAGGTCTAACTGTAGCCTGTTGCTCCCCTCAGTTGTTCCCACTTCCAACCAACCACTTGTTGGTGAATCTTCTGCAGTACAGGGGAGAGGGAGATAGGTTATCTTACTCTGTTTATTTACTTTACAGTGTGCTCAGGTGGGCATGATAAAGATGCATAGGTCCTAGATTAAGCTAAATGGTGGCAAATCACTAGGGCAGAATGGTTTTTGCCTGAGAGTCCTGAAGGAGCTCTGACTTTAAATTGTGGATATATTGCCTTTAGTGCATTACCGATTGCCAAAAACACCTCTGTACTAGAGAACTGGAACTTACCCAGTGGTATGCTGGGCTTCAAAAGGGGCTTCATAGGGGATCTAGGTGAGCATAATTTAGCAGATTGGTAGCAAGAGGTAGTTAATCTGAAGTTAGGCAGAAGGCAGGGTAAATATGTACCTTTATAGGTTAACTAAATTAGATGCATAAATTGGTAGAAGACATAGTAAAAATAGGATTGTCAGGCTGCATGATTAGGACTTGCTGGGTAAGAGTCAACTTTTATAAAGTCAGTTTGAGGGCATCAACAAGCAAGTGCATCAAAGGCTAGAAACAGACATGGATATTCCCTGGGATCCTACAGTCTGGAAGCGGATCCTCCACTCTGCTGCTCCACACCTGTGCAGGCACCCCCTCACTGCACACTTTGCATGTGACTCCCCTATGGGTGCCTCCTCCCTTCCTCCCCACCAACAATGCTCTCCCTTATGGCCACAACTCGCCTCCCTCCCACCCCAATACAGAATCTCAGATATTCTGATATCCTATCTCTGTAATACACTTCATTTGCCCCAGCCTTGGAAATACATGGAAAATTTCCTCTTCCTTGTCAAGATTAAAAGCAGGACTGGTAGCACCCTATTTCTAGCAGCACCTGGCAGCAAACTTGTGAGTGACTGGTGAGTCTAGGCAACCATGTCTGTGCTGTTCCCCGCCCTAGGGAATTTCCATGTAAGCTATCTCTTACTTCAGTTTCAGGGGGTGATCTGCACAGATTTTTAGGCAAGGAGCCTTTGCCGTTTTGAAACTCTTCTTGGCTTCTGACTGCTGGCTGTTGTCCTGTCCCATCAGCCAGCATTAAGTGGTTAAGCTTAGAAGTAGCAGTCCACCAATTGAAGCAGCTCCAAGAAAAGTTAAAACACAAGCAACCACTTGATGCCCTGGTCATCCTCCTCTTTGACGGTCCTTTGGTGTGGCCCTGGTGGTCTCCCAACTTCTTCAAAGCTCTGGTAAATGCATAGGCATTACCTATTCATACAGATGACCATCATGGGGAGGCGGCTAGGAAGGCCAACTGCACCTTGTCGTGCATCCACAGATGCATCTCGAGCAGGTCCAAG
>NW_017729032.1:4768468-4780129 GCF_001723915.1 Gavialis gangeticus | reverse complement strand
AGCTCTTGACAGCAGTTTCAAAATGGTATTGGCTCACAAAAGCCAGATGTTTTAATGGCTGATAGGAGGCAAAGTTCAAAAGGTTGGTGCCTTCTGGTCAGTATGTCACAGTGGGCTTCAAAAATAATCCTGGGGTACATAGAGCCTTGTGGTAGAATATTGTATTGTGGGATGTCTACCAAGACTACTGCATGTACATTTGAAAAAGAGCACCCTTTGAGCATGAGATGATATGATAGGAGAGGACCTTTAGTTGGCATACCAAAACAATGTGAGTTGCACTACAGGCAGTCCTCGACTTGCAATCTTTTGAGTTACAACGTTTTGCACTTGCAACGTTTATAAACTGACACCCTGTTTCAACTTTATGATGCCAGTTTCGACTTACAGTGCTTGATCCGTTGTGATGCCATGCCAGCGAACAAATTTGCTGCGTCGCTCATCTCCCTGGAGAACATCTGTCCAAACTTCCTTGTACACTTTCTTTAAGAAAGCAGACAAGACTCAGACAAACTGGCAGCCAAGACTTCTGAGAAGACTACAAAATTCTGGGGTATTTTTGGTGAAAATAGGGTATTGGGCCTTGGTTCAGGAACTAATCCCTCATTTATAACATTGTTTCTTATGAGAAAATTGGTTCTGAGTTGCATCGTTTCAACTTAAGATGCAGTTTTCAGGAACCAGTTGTGTCGTAAGTCTGAGGACTGCCTGTACTTCCAGAATTATTATTCCTGAGAAAGTGGGAAAACATCATCTGAAAAACTTTCAGGTGTGGACAAATCCTGTCTTAAGTAACTATAATCAAGTCACTAACAACATGACTGCAATATAATTAGATTCAGCATCTGTGCAAATGATAATATGCCAAAAGGTGATACAATAACTGTTTTTGAAAATGTGGCTGTCAGTAAGAAGGGCCGCGTCCAGACTAGTGCCGGCCGTATGTTTTGCAGCGCCACATACCAGACATTCGGGTGTTTCCCGTGCCGCTGCCTTGCAGTGCAGAGAGGCTTTATGACCCCTGGAGACCAAAAAACCCCTTGCAGAAAAAAGGCAGGGTAATGCACATGGGGATAGCATGCACTGCCCAAAACAAGCCTTGCCAGTTGTACCCACACTTCATCTGTCAGCCAGGCTCCAAGCTGCAGGAGCAACATGGCTGCAGCTTCCCTGGCCCCGGGACCCCAGGTAAGGCTGCTGAAGCCAGCAACTTTGCTGACCGCAGCCAGGGTAACACTGGATATGGCACATGGCACAGGCATTCCCCAGAGACAACTAGCAGCAGCACAAGGTGTCCCACTCCTAGTTGTCCCTGCGGAACCAAATGTCCATGTTCGTCTGGACATGCCCTCAGGGTCTAAAGTCAAAAGGAAGTAAAATGCTTGCATGTGGCATAGATTTTGTTTAAGGAATGAATCATAGTGTCAAAAGAGCGTGTGTGCCCGTGAACAAGCAGGGAGCCGGGAAGACCCAAAGTGGACAAGTGAGGCAATATGGCAAAGTTCATGAGGTTATTTGGGCCAAATAGAAATCCTTCAAAATTTGCAAGTCTAATATTGTAAAGCCAATTACTGGAATTCTAAATAACAGCAGGCAGCAAGTAATAGGAGACTGAAGAAAGATTTTGAAAAGCAAACCACTGAAGACATGAAAATAAACAAGAGCTGGTTAAATGCAGGAATCTTGAGATGAATCAGTCCTCTGGTTCATAAAGGTAAATCAGTTAAGATGAGGATGTTGTTGAGAAATGCAAAAGATTTTGGTGCCAGACTTCCCCATAGAAGATGTTAGAAAGATACCTACTGTTTTTTGGTAGTAAGGATGAGATACTATTCAGCTGAAGTGTTAGAAGACTTGTTGGAACAAATTGATACTTTTAAACATCAGCAAGCTCAGGGGATGTCCATCCAGGCATTCTGAAGGAGCTCCCAAGTATGAAGTATCTGAGATGCTAATAAAATATATATCCTCTCATTCAAGACTGATACTGTAGAACTGAAAAGTAGGAACTCTTATTCCTGTGTTTAATGAAAAGGGCTTAGCAGTGGCTTTGGGAGTTACAGACCTGCAGGCCTCACAGCTTATTCTTGGTGAACTCATTGAAATGATAGAAGATCGTGGTAGGGGCATATGCTTTCTCCAAAGAGAAATCTTACCCTGCAAATCTGTTAGCATTCTTTGAATGTGTTTGAAAAAAGGAAACTGCTTGACATAACTTACTTGAATTTTCAAATAAATTGTAACAAGGGTATTCAATTGTAACAAGGGAATAATCGGTCACTTTTCATATGGTTTGGAAGCCTCTTCATGGTGTTTACTGTATTTATGAATGATCTGGGAAATGCATTGAGTTGTCAGGTAGAAAAAAATTTCAGGTAACATTAAGTTAGTAAAGTCTGGACAGGGATTTAACAAAGGTGGGTTAATGGGCAACACTGAAGGAATAGTTCAGTGTTGTTTATCAGCAACGTCGCTGCAGATAAAATTCAAAACAAACAAAAGGTAACATGCATCAAAGGGAAAATTTTGCATTACCTATACACCCAGAGGTTCTAAATTAATGGTATTGGTTTGTGGAGACAAACTAAGCATCATTGTAAAATGTTCAATGAAGAACCCTGCTCAGTGTGCACCTGCAGGTAAAGCAAACAAAATTCTTGGTGGCACAAAGGATGGGGAATCATCTGGATTACATCATTTGGTACTAGTTACACCACCTCAGAAAGATATTGCAGGATTAGAGAGGAGTTCAAGTTGAATGACTGGAATAATTAAGAGCATAGAAAGCCATTTGAAGATTGGGATTGATTACCTTAGAGAGGAGGTAAAAAGAATGTAAAAACACTAGTATTGGAAAATTGTGTTCTTGTTTTATGAAATAGCATTTCCTTTTATCAGTTTTGATTTAGCCACCTGTCAGTGCCATTGACTGTCTCTTACTCCTTTTTCATACATTTCATAATCAGACTTTAGAATTCATAGCCACTTCAAAGGAAATTACTTCTAGTTTATCAAATTGGTCTGCAGATCCTAGACTGTTTGTGGCTGATGGGCAGTGGATAGGAATGCCCCCAAAATAATAATGGTGCTACATCATGGGAAGTGGAGAAGAGACTTAAACTATTCATTAGAGTTACAGCAGGCTCTGGTCTTCGTAGTTGCTTGAGTACTGCATTGGTGGTTTCATTATGAGAACTTTGCTGGATGATACTTAGAGCCGTTGCATTGAGGAAGGCATACAAGGGATGAGAGAGGCTTGCTTGGCAATGTGAAAACATGAAGCTGTGTGGGAGAGAATTTCACTGTGTGAAGAAGAAAAGGTTAGAAGAAAGAAACCAGGAGAAGTATGCACAAGTAGAGGCCAAGTCGGCTGATTAGATTGAAGAAAGCATTGCCTTCAGGAAAGGCAACTAAGGTATGCAGAAACAGAAGAATGGTTAAAGGAATTTCAGATTGCCTAACTGAAGGTAAAAAAGTGTCTGTGAGCCTTTGAAATCATAGACTTGAACAGAGAGGTATTTGGCTGTGGTATTTTGAAGTCAGGCAGAAAACGGGGTAGATTTGTACCTTGTACACCAGGGGTGGGCAAAATACAGCCCATGGGCCAGATTCAACCTGTCAAGCAGTTTTATTTGGCCCGTGGTAGATCCCTCAGCTCCACCTGGCCCAGGTGCAGAGGTCAGCCTGGGCCATGGTATGTGCAGCTGGTCTGCTCCCCCCAGGCATGCAGCAGGACTGGGACGGCACAGTGACTAGACTTGCTTCCTGGCAGCCCCAGTGGTGACAGCTCCTTCCAGCTGTCGCTGCCAGTCTCTACCACCACTGCTGGACCTGGCCCTGCTGCCCAGGCACCTTAACCCATCTACCCCACACCCACTGCCAGGGGCATCAGAGTGGGTGGGTAGGGTCTCCGTGGAGACTGGCAGGACCCTCATGGACACAGCATGCTTGGCTGCGTGGATGGAGCCACGGCTGAGTGGGGAGTGGCGTGGGTGGGTGGGGCTGGGCCTGGGGACAGGATTGTGGGGTGGTGACACCAGGGGGTCACGCTGGGAGCAGATTGTGACTCTGCCTCGGGCCTGGGCCCCAGCCCGATGCTGTCAATGCCCCTCAAACCCATCTGCCTGGCCACCTGCATCCTGCCGGTGGGGGTCCTGAGCTGGTCTCCATGGAGACCCTGCCCACTCCACTAATCTACCATTTAGGGAGTTTTGGTGAGCTGATGTGAGTAGGGGGTGGGGGCTGCTGACCTGACCCACAACAGCTCACCCAAAACTCGCTAAGTGGCCAAATAATTGCCCACCCCGTTATAAACTGAGAGAGATATAGCTTAATCTTTTCGAAGCAGAGAACTTACTTCATCAGATGCTGATGTGTAAGTCCTCTGTTTATGAAAGCTTATGCTATACAGCTTACACCCCGATATGCATCTCTGAATTAGTGTATAAGGTGCAAATCTGCCCTGCCTTCTGCCATCTTAGACTTGCTGTTTGTTAGTGCACCGTTTCACTGTTGTAGCAGTGGATTCTGACTCAATTCTTGTCATGTCATTTTTGCTAAAAAACAAAAAACAAAAGAGGAATGATTACTGGAAACAAAAGTCTTATTTCACAATGCACTGATTTTTAAAAAAATGTCCACAGGAATCACTAGGAGAGTCTGGGTAGTAGATACAGGTTTACCAATGATTTGCTAAAGTAACTTGTTCCAGGCATTTATACATCTCTGGTTTTTGAGATTGGGACCCTGTGTACAGCACTGTTCACTGTAGCGTTGAGTTGGGTGTGTGTGCCTCCAGAAACCTGGATCAAGGAAAGACAGCTTTAGTGGTCCCTGTTCCTTATGATCACTGAAGCAATGATCCTGCTAACCTTCAGCTGGGATCTGGCTGTGTTTGTAGCTGTTTAGCCTATTGATAAGATCTTGTGCACAAAATCTGTTGCTGAAGAATGCCTCGAACTTTGGGCCTTCATTATTATTGTCAGCTGTTAAATTGTGACATGTCCTTCAACCATCAGTCATGAAAACTCCCCAAGATTTGAAGCAAATGCAAACATTTAAAAACATCTGATGCACTGTATTGATTTACATGCTTCCCAAAATGTGTGTGACTACAAGCAAATGTATGCGTCTGCATCTTGCAGAAAGGGAAAAGAATCTTCTCTATTCAAGGCATTAAAGTAGCAATTTAAAGTGGGTTGTAGACAAGGCAAATTCAGTACAAATCCAGACTCTGCATGTTGCAAACAAACTGAGTCACTGTGACAAAGAACGTGTAGAGAACACATTTTTCAGTTGTTTATTGTGCTTGGAGTCTTCGTAACAAACCATAGGAAATTGAATCCCAATCATGAGAAGAAGTGTTATGTAGGCTTCATATTGACATTCAGTTTCTCTTGGGAGAGTCAGTGCTCTCCCAGGAGAAACCATTACTGTACAGATGTTCAGGCTTTTTCTCCCAGGGTAAAAACAGTCATTCCAAGAGAACAATAACATGGGAATAACCAGGGTTAAATCATAGTCTTTCAGCTTCTCTTCTGCCCCCTCCAGGGAGACAGTGTGTTGCTCTCTGGACTCTGCTATTCCAGAGAGCTTTATAGAGGGAGCACATTGTGCTGCAAGGCAGTGCAGGCTGACCACGGGCAGCCTAGGTCAGTCTATCAAGATTGCCCTATGTACTGCTGCAATCTCCTGCCAGGCAGACTAAAGAAGCCTACAGAGTACACTGAGATGTATGCACAGGCCATCACCCCCTGGATACACAGTATCAGCACTGCAGGCTTTCCACTGTTCAGGGTGTGAGCCCTTGCAGCTCTGGGTAAGTTTCCTACTTACAAGGCAAACCTGGGAAAATTCTCCCAGGTTATTTGAATATGCGTATTCAGTGGAGGCCTGTAACAGACCGTAGAATCAAGCTAGAGAACAGGATGAGGTAGTCTTTAATCTGTAGAAAGAAAAGAAATCTGATGTTCTGGGAGATTTCAGTTTGGGATACATGCTGGAAATCCTTCGTGATAAAATATTAAAACTTATGAAGATTATGAGTGACAACTTTCTAATATTAAAGCTATTGCACCCAATATGAGGTAACTCATATTTGAACTTTAGTGGGTAAAAATGAATTAATTAAAGGACTGATTACATTTATTATAGGCAAATACATGATAGTACTAGTCTTCAGTGAGGCTGATTTCCCTAATCTGAGAAAAGTTTAGACCAAAACTTACTGGGAAGAAGATTTTTTAAAAATCTGAACAAACACTGCAAGTTTTTGAAGAGCTTTTTAGAAGACCAGAAATAACCGTAATCAAGAAAGAGGACAACTTCAGCTAATAGCCCATCCAGGTTTAATGGCAAGTAAAGACAGCAGTAAGAGAGTGATGTATAAAGAATAGGAAAAAGGGTGGGGAGGATTAGGTAGCAAGCAATATTAAATAGAAGATGTGAAGTGTAGGAAATTGAAAGGGAAGCTAAAGATTGGAATACAATTCGATGCCTGACAGGTTTCAGACAGCGAGAGAAGTTTAAGTATATTCGGAACAAAAGAAATCCTGACAGTCATTTAGGCCCATTAATAGGTGGAGATTATCATGTTAATGATGATGCAAAAAAGACAGATGTGTTAAATTACTATACTGTATCTGTTCTGTATTTGAAAGCAAGCAGGATAATTTGTGTATAGCACATGTGGATGATGGAAGTTCTTTTTACTCCAGTAGCAAGCAATAATAACCATGTATTAGAATAAACATTTTAATCCAGCTGGCCCAGATACCTTGCACTCAAGAGTCCGTAGAGAATTGGCTGAGGAGATCTTTGGCTTATTGATGCTCTGTTGTAATAAATTTTGGAATCATTGGGAAATTACTGGAGACTAGATAAATGCTAATATGCTAGCATTCAGAAAGTACAAGTTGGATGACCCAACTAATTATAGGATTGTTCGTGTGACATCAGTCCTGGGCAGAATAATGGAAAACATGATACAGAATTCAATTACTAAAAAATTGCAGGTTAGGATAATTAATACCAGTCAACATGGTTTTATGGAAATAAGGCCTCGTCAGAGAAACCTGATTCCATTCTTTGAGATTAGAAGTTTGGTTTGTAAAGGTAGCTGTGGAGATGCAGTTTTGTTAAGTGGTTAATTCAGTGCTGCACATCATTCCAGTCTGAAAAATTATCACCATGAAATATCAGAAAAAGCATGCATTCAGTTGATCAGGAACTGGCTAATTGACGGACCTCAAAAAACAGCTATCGGTAGGGAATTATTGCATTTGGTGTTTATGGATGAATTCTACAAGGATAAGCTTGGTGCAGTCAAACAGAAAGCGTTTTAATGTAGCTAAGTATAGACTTATGCTAGGCTGTACCTAATATGAGGGACAGTGACTTGGAGGTAACTGCGAGGTCCAGGGATCATAGTGGATCAAACAACTTAAAGTGAGCTCCCAGCTTGAAGCTCTGACAGAAAGAGCTTGGATGTTTGAACAGGAGAGAAGTGAGGAAGAGTTAAGGAGGTGACTTTACCATTTGTACGCAGTGTTGGTGGGACTCTTGGGGACCCTACGTCTTACTTAGCATCCATATTTTTAAAAGGATGTTGCAAAATTGGAGACAGTACAGAAGCAATCTACAAAAATGATTTAGGGAGTGAAAAATGCCTTACCATGAGATACTTAAAAGAGCTCAATCCTGTTTAGTTCATACAAGAAAACTAAGAAGTCACTAGAAAATATAGGGCGCTAAGGGCTTTTCATTTAGTGGAGAAAATATAGCAATAATTAATGGCTGGGAGCTAAAGTTAGATAATTTCAAGTTGGAACGAAGCACATGTAATTTTTTTTAAAGGTGGGTGTGATTATCTATTGAACAGACTACCAAGGAAAACAGTGGGTTAGCTACCTCTTGACTGCTCCAAAATTGGATACCTTTCTGGAAGTGTGTCAAACACAAGTTACTGAGTGTAATTTAAGGGCCTATCATATATTTCTAGATGATCTAATGGTTGCTCCCAGCTTTGTACTCTCATGAATCCCATTATTCTTGGACAGCATTGCATTTGAGGAATTCTTCGGTCAAGTGGTGGTTTGCATTTTTCTCTACAGAGGTGTTTTTGAGCACCAGTCATGTTCAGTTTTACAAGTCATGCTCTGTAAGTTTCAGGTTCTGAGTAATGAAAATAGATTCTGTTGTGTATATTATTGGACTAGGTCTGATTGCAGTGAATAAAATAGCTTTTCTCCAGGCCTTCTCCAAGTGGGGACTTCCTAAGCATTTAACTTGATAGACCTACTCTGATGCAGAGCTCTGATGTAGATTAAACAGTTTAGATGCGCATAAATATTGGGCAAGCCTGAAAGGAAAAATTGAGGACCAGCAGACATCCTGGTTCATCTGAAAGCTTCTGTAGATAAAGTGTGTTCTGTAGGTGGAACAGAAAGAAGACATGAAGTTGTTACCATTGGAGATGTAGAGCAAGGCTGAGTTCCTGTGACCTAGCCTAGCTATTGAGTGATCTGTTTGGAGGAGGAAAACAAGTAGGAGGCTTTCTGGGTTCACTGTTCAGGTGCTAGCAGCAAGTGGATGTTATGCAGCAGGTCCTTGATAGTATTTAACCTGCACTTGGAGGGTTGAGAACATGAAGAGAATAGGAGCAGTTTTACAACTAAAATATCCTCAGAAAAGAGTGCCAGACACAGACCTATGATAGAAGCCTTGAAGTTCACAGCCAGCTCCAGGGGAATTGCCTGAATTCAGCTCATAGATTTGGCAGAGATCTGATGAGCGACGCAGAGGTTCCTCAGATTGTCTTATCAAAGCAAACATTACAAATCGGAATACTAAAGTTTGTCAAGCATATTCATAAATGTTAATAGCCTTCCCCCCACCCTCCTGTCTTTCATCCTTTGACTACAGCCACATTCATTCCCCAACCTGTGTCTCACCTACTGATCACCTCAATTTACATTTTAACTGACTGGCTTTCTTGCATACGTACTGGACTCTGGCTGTGTTACCACTCCATCCAGGAAGAGCACAGACCATTTGCAAACACTTCCTCGGGCTGACGAAGGGCGTTTGTGCCCGAAGGCTTGCTAGAAGGATTTTTCCAACTATTTGAGTTGGTCTAATAAAAGATATTGGATTTACCCAAAGAACCTCGAATGCCTAGGAACAAGGAATACATTTTGTGTAGATCTCTTATTCAGAAAGTTGGCAATGGTGACCAGTGAAACAATGCACTCTGTGTACCCAGGAAACAGAATGACAAAAGTAAAGAGGTGTTGTAGCAGTGTTGGTCTAAGGAAATAGGCAGGCAAGGTTCTTTGGGTAGATGTGATATCTTTTATTAGACCAACTAAATAGTTGGGAAAAAGTTTTTTGCAAGCTTTCGGGCACAAACACCCTTCTTCAGGCAATGGGAGACTGCTGGATCAGAAGACCAGCAGACTCTGCTGGATCAGCAATCTCCCATTGAAGTAGAGTGTGCCCGAAAGCTTGCAAAGAACTTTTTCCCAACTATTTAGTTGGTCTAATAAAAGATATCACATCTACCCAAAGAACCTTGCCCATCTATGACAAAAGTAAAGGCAGTTTAGGTCTACAGAGCCTGAGCCAGCTGGGAGGAAAGAATAAGTGTGTGATCCCACTGACTTAGAAACTTGGAGAATTAAAACTTTTTTCAGAGGAGCGAGTTCAGGTATTAACCAGGGTTCTTGCTGAAACGGGCTGGTATCTCAATCTCATAATTCAGCCCACAGAATCTGCCTGAGAGCAATAATTTTATAGTCAAGCTGCTCTTAAACTCTTTTAACATTACCTGTTTATTCAAGAGAGAAGCACTTAGGAGACATTGTGTTTTGTAAGCATTAACCCTCTGGCTTTCCTTTAATTAAGGAGGGAAGTTTACAGTCCCAAATCCTAAAGTTCTCCAGACAAATTGGGGAAGACCAAATCTGGTATTTTCAAGTTAATATAAACCAAGTAGAAAAAAATGTCAGGCTGCTTTACTCCAGGTAACGAGACAAAGTTCCTAACCCAGAGGTGGGCACAGTACAGCCTGTGGGTTGGATCTGGCTGCCAGGCCTTTCTGCACGGCCCGTAGGCTCCTAAACAATTTCTAGAATTAATTATGATTTGTCCGTGGCTCCCTGTCTAAGCTGATGAGGTGCCAGCGGCGGCAGGACCCAGGAGAAGCTGGCGGTAGGACCCAAGGGCAGCTGCAGCAAGGCCCAACCAGCTCTGCCCTGCCCCCAGCCTCTGCCCCCTCAGCCCCAACTGGAAGCCTCTGTCTAGCAGAGGCTTCTGGCCTGGTGACCCTGGGGCTGCTCCCTGCCTCCCACCACCCAAGAGTTCAAAGTCAGATAAGAACGGGGAATTGCCCCAGTCCGTGGGGGCTGGGCTAGCTCCTCCTGTGCTCTGTGGTCTTGGCTATGCAGCCTGGAACCATGCGGTGCTGGAGCAGCCGGCAAGGAGGAGGGGAGAAGTGGGAAGGTAGAGAAATGGTGGCAGTGGTGGCAGGTTGTGGGGGAGTAGCAGTGAGTGGACAGGCAGGAGTGCAGTGACAGCTGGGCTGGAGTGCAGGGCAGGAGTGCAGAGCCCAGCAGCTCTACCCCTTTCCCTGTTGGTGCAGCAGGAGCTGGCCCATCCCCTGCAATTCCTGGCTGGCTCTGTGTAGTGCTGGCCAGGCTGGGCTGGCTCCAGCGCCATGCAGGGCGCACCAGGAGCCAGCCAGGCACCATGTGGTGCCAGAGTGGCGGGTGGGCAGGTGGGGAGCAGCAGGGGAAGCAGCAACAGGTCGGGGGAAAGCGGCAGTGGGTGGGTGCCCCAGGGCCAGGGCCTGTGGGGGCCCAGGGTGGGGTTGCAGGAGCGCAGAGCCCGGGCTGGCAGGGGTTCCATGGATAACCCAACATACCCACCCACACCCCGCATACACGTATACCTGCACAACCCCCACAGTCCCTGACAAACCTACACCCACCCACCCATACGCCCCACACCCCTCCACAACCCGCCACAATATACAGGAGTAAGACGTCATTTTAAGCTACTATGCAATCATCTCTATGCACACTATGCAAACACATGTAAATCAGAACAAAAGTATTTTTTGAAATCAAATGTATGTTGTAGTAGATGTTCGATTTTTAGAATATAATTTGTGTTTTTTTTCTGGTTCCAAGGTGGCAACCCCCTTGCTGAAAGGAGTACTTCTGGGAGACGAGGGGAGGGACTTCTGGTGGCAAAGGTTAGGGGGTGGGACTTCTGGTCTCAAGATGGTGACCAGTGGGTGGGGCACCTGTCAAGGGGCAGAGCTACCCATGTGGTCCTCGACAGCTCACCAAAACTCATTAAGCAGCCCTCCAGCCAAAATAATTGCCCGCCCTGGACCTAGGCCCTGTTTGCTTACTTTCTAACAGGCCACATCTAGAAAGAGCTTGTCGGTTCTGAATTCAAACAACAGTTCATAATATTTCAAACAATCTAAAACTCCCCCAGCTACTAACATATGCAACTCTCTGCCCACTTACGACATTTTTAACTCTGTTGTTGGCCATCTGATGTCCTAGTTTCATAGTTTCTAGGGTCGGAAGGGACCTGAGAAGATCATCTAGTCCGACCCCCTGCCATGGCAGGAAGAGCACTGGGGTCAAG
>NW_017729032.1:4763879-4768365 GCF_001723915.1 Gavialis gangeticus | reverse complement strand
TGGAGTCAATAATGACTCCCAGATCCTTTTCCACCTCCGTGCTGACAAGAGGGGAGTTCCCCAGCCTGTATGTGTGGTGCCTATTGTTCCTCCCCAGGTGCATCACCTTACACTTGTCCGTGTTAAACCCCATCCTGTTCTCCTCCGCCCATCCTTGTAACCTATCTAGGTCCAACTGTAGCCTGTTGCTCCCCTCTATTGTGCCCACATCCCCCCACATCTTAGTGTCATCAGCAAACTTGAACAGGGTGCTTTGCACCCCCTCGTCCAAATCACTGATGAAGATATTGAACAGTGCGGGCCCAAGGACCGAGCCCTGTGGGACCCCACTTCCCGCGTCCTTCCAGGTCGAGAAGGACCCATCCACTACCACCCTCTGGGTGCAACTCTCTAACCAGTTGGCGACCCATTGGACTGTATGGGTGTCCTCTCAGTATGAGATCTCATTCGCTGAGGCTGTAAGGTTTCCTTTCCCTTTCAAAGTGAAATGAAAAAAAGCTCTGGAGGGCCATGCTGAGTTATCGAAAAAGTTTTCCTTCCAGCAAGATCTGTGTAACCCAAGAAACCTTAAGAACTGGGGCCTGGATCCACAAAAGAATTTGAGTGTCAAGGGTCAGATTTAGGTGCCTAAACCTAAGAGTTAAATCCTAAAAGCCTCCGCTTAAACCCAGTAGGTGCCTAGGTTTTTGCCCGGAGTTTCCCCAGGCACCCAGAGTTCTGCTAAAGTAGTCCATCCTCCTGTGGCTCTTTCTCTATTTTATGCAATGACTGTTTCATAGAGTCATAGGTTGTCAGGGGCTGGAAGGGTCCTTGTAGATCATCAGGTCCAGTCCCCCTGCACTAGGCAGGAAAAGACAACTGGGGTCAAATGACACCAGTGAGGTGACTGTCCAGTCTCCTTTTGAAGATTTCCAGGGTAGGTGACTGCACCAGCTCTGGAGGGAGTTTATTCCACCGTCTGGTCACCCTGACTGTGGAGGAGTTTTTCCTGGAATTGAGCCTGAAGTGGCCTTCCTGGAGTTTGTATCCATTGCTCCTGGGGTGCCATGGTGAGCACCTGTTCGGAGAGTTCTTGATGTACTCTCCTGATGTAGCGGTGAGCTGCTACCAAGTCCCCTCTCAGCCTTCTCTTCTGTAAGCTGAATAGGCCCAAGTCCCTCAGCCTCTTCTTGTATGGCTTGTCTTGCAAGCTCCTGATCATACGGGTGGCTCTTCTCTGGACCCTCTCAAGTTTTTCCACATCCTTGTTGAAGTGCGGTGCCCAGAAATGGACACAGTACTCCAGCTGTAGTCTCACTAGTGCAGAGTACACTGGGACTATCACTTCCTTAGTTTTGCATGAGAAGCAATGGTTAATGCATGCCGGTGTGATGCGTGCCTGCTGGCTGCAGCATTGCACTGCTGGCTTACGTTCATGCAATGCTTCGAACATTACCTGCAGGTCCCTTTTGGTCGTGGCGCAAGTCAAATTGTCGCCACTGAGCCTGTAGGTATGTTGGGGATTGTTTGCCCCCAGAAGGAGCACCTTACACTTCTGAGTGTTGAACTTCGTTTAGTTCTGGTTCTCCCAACTCTCCAGCCTTTCCAGGTCCACCTGTACCTGCAACCTATCTTCTGGCATGACCACGCTCCCCCGTAACCTGGTGTTGTCTGCAAACTTGGCCAGCAAGCTTTTCACCCCCACATCCAAATAATTGATAAAGATGTTGAAAAATACTGCTCCAAGCACAGACCCCTGAAGGACACCATGGGCCACTTCTTGCTAGGGTAACACAGAACTCTCTGGGTCCTACCATGCACCCAGCTTTCCACCCACTGAACTGTTGAGCAGTTAAACCCACAAATTTAATGTCAGATCCCTAGGATTGGTACTAGGAACCCAGGACTTCCCTCTCCCAGGTAAGTGCCCTTGTCACTGGGCTACCATCATGTTCCCTTTTGTATTTCCTTCCTCTGGCCCTTCCACTTTTTACCATGCTGCTTCAACAGGAAAGGTGGAAAGTGCCCTCATCCTAGTTTGGCCCCTACCATGGTCGTTGGGACCCTCTCATGGGAGGCATCCTTTAAAAGGCAGGAGTGAGCTCAGTCCTCTTTTTGCAGAAGGAATGACTTTGGCACCTAAATCCCAGCCTCATATAAGCACCTATTCCATACAGGATCAGACCATTCACATCACATTTCCCTTGCAATTTCCAGCATTCAGAAGCCTAAGAAATCCTAATTTGGAGCATGTGCCCATATCTGTAATGTTTAATACCCACTGATGGACCCGTCCTAAATTAATTTGTTTAGTCCTCTTGAGCCCTGTTAAGTGGTTGGGCTTGTGGCAACGAGTTGTACGTATAAACTACATGCTATGCGAAAAAAATAACTTCTTTTAGTTTATGTTAAACCTGCTTCTTAATCATTTCTTTGCGTGTCCCGTAGTTCTGGTATTATGAGAGATTGTAAATGGTAAATCTCTGTTGACTGTTTCCATACCAGGCATTACTTCATAGAGCTCTGTCACTTCAGACACATTTCCTGTTGGCACGCTTAGGGAAGTCAGGTATGTAAATGAGAGCTGTAGATTCGGCTTCTAAATCCTCTTCTGGATCTCAATCTAGGTGTTGTTCTTTTGGCCAGGTGCCGTTGTTTGATCCCGTCTTGAGGCACGAGTCTAAAACAGAGCCACGATCTGTTCTTATATAACAATGTGTGTGTTCCTAATGGTTTGCTGTCAAGACAGCACACGCCTGGCTTGTGCTTACTGTAAAAAATATACTACAAAGGGGTTATTAAGAGCAAAAAACAAGGCCTGTGATTTTTGTGGTTTTTTTTCACAATATCCCCATAACTTCTTGTTTTTAGTGTGATCCTCATTTAACTGAGAACTGTATCTCAGGTGGATGTATGCCAGGGAATGGAGGGTGTTTTGATTATTCCTGATTATTTCCTTTTATTTATTAGCCAGGCTAAAAGATACCTTGTGCTGTCAAACCTCTCCTTCCCCCTGCATTTCATGGCCCTGATGGTTGAAGCTTGTATAGGTGGCTTAATTGCAGCATTGTTCATCCATTTTCTATTTAAAACCTTTTTAGAGGATGGGGAATACCACTAATTCCTGATATTGTTTACTGTCTTTTCCTGGCTTCATTCCAATTTCTATAATAACTCATGGGTTATCTTTGTTCCAGCATTGTTTCATTGGCAGTTTCCTCTTTTCTTTCTTCCCCTCCACCTTCTTTGTTGCATTGTGCATTTTCTCTCTTTTCTCTTCTCCCCTATGTCATTCTGTTTATTCTACTGCTTTGCTAACGGCAGATTTTCTTTCTTCCTCTCTCTGATGTTGGTTTTGAAAAATATACTGGGTACTTAATAGCCAGAAAACTAAGCAGAGGGTCTTTGTTGCCACAGGGTCATTGCCAGGTGAAAAATTAAGCCACCTTTCAACTGCCAGGATTGGGCCCTGGGGTACCTCCAGGTGCATCAGGGCCCCACACTCTAGCCAGCCCCTGCTTACCCAGATCCATATGCAGGTGCTTTTTTAGCATGTGATCTGGCCTGTGGGGCTCCCCACAAATCCAGAAATTTGGCAGCAGGGATTTGGCAATTGCTGCCACCACGCAGTCTTCTGCAGCCAAATTTTTGGATCTGTGGGAACCTCTGTAGGCCAGATGTGGCCCGTGGGCCACAGGTTGAGCACCCTGGCTCTCAGGTATTCTAAACTTTACCAGGCTGCTGCAGAAAGAATCCCTAAATCTTGTGTTTCACTGGTGCACACAAAGTTCCCAGTTAGCAGCACTGCAATTTAGTGCTTAAATTTGAGAAGCCACCAAGCAGCAGCAGCAGATGCAGTGGGAGCTGTCTGTCTGCAAACCTGAGTAGACACCACTGGTTCGTTTGTGCTCTGTTCTTGTATTGGGGGAGATTGTATTTTATCTGGGTATTTGCAAATACAATTAAAAATGAGTACTTAGATGTTGTAAATTGATGTTGGTGAGGTGTGTCTGGAAAAGCTTCCTACACTATGCACGTGCATAAATTTTCAAGCGTATGGATAGTTCTCTCCCTGCGGCTCAGGTGAAGGTACAAGTTTGCATTCAGCTCTGAGTACTGTTTCCAGACTACTATTGACAAATTGAATGGGGAGCAGGAAGACAAATTAGAGGGATAGCGAGAATGACTTAGGAAGAAAGAGTGACAATATGTGGGACAAAAGCGGACTTGGAGAAGAGGTGGGAAAGTGAGACCATTAGAAATATTTGACAAAGTGTAAACTAGAGGTGCACCAATATATCAGTGCTGTATCAGTTCAGCACTGATGAAAGGAAAATTAACATTATCGGCTATTGGCGTTTTTTGGCTGGTGTAGCTGATAATGTACTGCTAAATACAATGTGGCTTCTGGCCAGGGCCCCGGATGCTGTGTGTGTGTGTGTGTGTGTGTGTGCAGCCGCATGTGGCTGGGAATGCAGGCTGGCAGTGTGCAGAGCAGCGCCCTGCA
>NW_017729032.1:4754562-4758879 GCF_001723915.1 Gavialis gangeticus | reverse complement strand
CACCAATATATCAGTGCTGTATCAGTTCAGCACTGATGAAAGGAAAATTAACATTATCGGCTATTGGCGTTTTTTGGCTGGTGTAGCTGATAATGTACTGCTAAATACAATGTGGCTTCTGGCCAGGGCCCCGGATGCTGTGTGTGTGTGTGTGTGTGTGTGTGCAGCCGCATGTGGCTGGGAATGCAGGCTGGCAGTGTGCAGAGCAGCGCCCTGCAGGTAAGTCTGTGGAGGGGAAGGAGCACAGAGGAAGGAAGAAGCATGGCAGGTAGCATATCGAGGCCTCCACAGTGAGGGAAGGAGAGAGGCTGGAGCTGGGGCTGGGGGCATTGCCCAGCCAGCTTGGTGAATGGGATGCCAGCAGGGAGTGGAACAGAGCTATGGTGGGGGGGAAGGGGCTTGTCCAGGGGATGTGGGGGAGGAAAGACAGCTCCCTGCCACTGCTTGTACCTCCCAGGGGAGGCATGGGGGACACATACCCTCCCCCTCCCACCCCCAATTTGTGTGTGGGGAGGGGGCAGATTCAGGCTGCCCACTGCAGGTTCAGGGCTGTCCACCCTGCAGGCTTTTACCTTTGCCCTGGGACCTGCGCGCTGGCCACGCATCTGCTGCCCATCCAGCAGCAGTGGAGGTGGCAAGTTCTCCCACTTCTGGGCAGGCAGGGGACACGGCACAGCCAGCGTGCAGCTCCTGGGGCAAAAAGCAACAGGGTGGACACCCTGACCCCACAGTGGCCAGTTTGCATCAGCCCTCACCTCACTCGGCTCCTCTCCTAAAAACATCCCCAAGCTTAAAAATGGTGGTGGTGGCTCTTAATTCAAGCTCCACCACTGTCATTTTTAAGCCCCGGGACGCTAATTCCCTGGACGAGCCTCCAGTGGCTCCATCTCATTATCTGCCCTGGCCCAAGGGTCCCATTCACTGCCATGGCTCAGCAGTGCCCCTAGCTCCAATCCCTGCCCCACTCCCTCCCTCACCATGGCGGCCTAGATCTGCCTCCGCCATGTCCCTTCCTTTCCACAGTTACTCGCAGGGTGCTGCACTGCAAGCTGCTGGGCTGTGCTCCTGTAAATCGGTTATCGGATTGGTATCGGCTGATATGCCTGGTAAATAATTGGGTATTGGTATCAGCCAAGAAAATCTGTTGGAGCATCCCTGTGTAAATGCTAAGTTTGGGGTGAATTTGTAAGATGGTTGTCATCATTGGCATCCCCTTGATATAAGGAAGACAGTCTTCCAGTAGGCAAGGAGGTCATTGGTGTGTCTGGAGATGACTGAAGAAGCCAATCCGAGATCTACATGTTCAACTACAGATGTAGCATACAGTTGCAGAAGGAAGGAGTGGATCCTGGTGATGATGTTGGGTCCCAGCTCTTTCCCTTTATCTCTCTTGCTATTCGCCCCTGAAGTGAGGGGGTGTACTGGAAGGTGGTAAACTGTAATTAAACTAGGTTTAGTGGGGTGAAATTAAATAAAACGTCTCGACAGCAGGACCTTTTAGTCTATGAAATACTTTAACCAAAGAAATGATAGAAATTTGATTGCTTGGGGTGAGTGGTATGTAGCTTATCAATTGTCTTATGAATAGTCTGGAGTAAGCAGGGGATGAACTAGATCAGTGATGTCCAGTCATTTTTGGAAGGTGGGCTACTGATTAAGCCCTGCCTGCTCCCAAGGGCTGCTCTTATCCCAGCCCCTCTACCTCATGGACTGTGCACCCTGGGGCTCTGGAATGGTGCGGGGGAGCTCAGGTCTCCAGTTGCAGGGCTGAGTGGGCACAAGGGCACTGCTGTGGGGGGAGGTGTCACCACAAAGAGCCAGGTTAGCCCTTCTCTGACCCTACAACTGCTGCAGTTTTATATGGCAAGTGAGGATTCAAAGCCTTGAATTTGGCGGCGGCTGTGGGACCGGGAAAGATTTAACTTGGTTCTTGGTTGGTGGTGACACCTGTTACTTCCTGCCACCATTCTGGTGCCTCCCTGTACTATGTCCCTGGGGCTTGGGTGCCTCAACTAGCATGTATTCATGCCACTTGCGGCATGTATGCCATGGCTGGCCACACCTGGCCTAGATGATTTATCAGTAGCTTTGGTGCTAATATCAGCTGCTGTGCAAATTTCCCTACACAGCTCTGCCAAATTTCTATGGACTTCATGTCCAAATAAAACATATTTCCTATTTTGGTTCTGTTGAGTAATGGGGACAGACCAGTGCAGTAACAGTGCATTGCCTGATCTAAATATTGACTTACTCTTAAGCATTTAAATGGTATTTAAACATGACTGTCATATTTCCAAACATATGATACCAAAACAGAAGGTGATAAAAGCGAGCTTAGGGTGAAGTTCAAATCTTAGGAAAAGTAGCTGGGCCTTATAGCTCTTGTGTAAACATTGCTTTGCAATGGTTTTACTGATGATATCTTTTATGGGCCCAACTATTTGTGTCTTACAAAGGAAACAAATAAGTATCTTTAATTTCAGTTTTCCAGATGAAGTAGCTGAGGTGCAGAGAAGTGAATAAATTGTCCAGGGTCACCCAAGTAGTAAAGTTGGGAAAAGAGCCTATGCCGTCCCATCCCAGGCTTAGCCCATGCTACAAAGTTTTGCCAACTCTGTCAGCATTGCTGCAGGTGTGATCGTGCTCAAGGCCTCTCTATGCTTACAGAACCCTCTCTGCCGCTAAAATACTCTGCTCTCAGACTGGAGAAAGGCTTCACTGCCACCTTGCAGCTGGCTGTAAAGGTATGTGTAGAAAGACCTTTTGCCTTCAGCTGGCTGCCCTGCTCCTTTTACCAGCTGGTGCCTTCCTAGAATGCATTTCGTATTTGTAGCAGCACTGACAGAAGTGCATGAATTCACACGTGCGCTATCAGGTTGGCAGTGCTGATTGCTTTCTGTCACCAGCAGTTCAGGCCTCAGAGTTAGCATCAGGTGGACTTTGCTGCAGTCCAGTGCTCCATGCACCAGGCAAGAGATGGAAATGGAAGAGGTGCCAAACTTGGAACCTGGCATGGAGGAGTGACTAAGATTAAAATACCCAGATCACGGCTAGATTTTGGGAAAAGTTAACCCAATGTGACTGAAAGTGGCTATGTTCTAGGGAGCCCAAGCAAGCCAAGAGGTTTCTGTTGATATTTTAAATATTGAAGTAAATAAAGTTGCTATGCCAATAGTCATGTAAAAATAATGTACTCTGCTAGGATGATAATTCTACTTAAGTGGCATGTGGTTTTTTGTCTGTCTGTTTTTAAGTGCCTGCCAAGATCTATGTGGGAACAGGACCTAACTGCTAGTGGGTGACTTGTTCCTTCTGTTCAGATCTTCACTCTACTGCTTACTTGCTTGTTCCCTTATGTTCACTTTGGAGCATGAGCTGCTGCACTGCTTTGCTGTCCTGCACAATTTTTCTTATGGAAATGCAGGCTGGAGTTAGGATAGGAATACTCATCTGGTGACTCAAGCTGTGCTTTCAGGTTGTGAGCTCCTTGGAGCTTGTGTGGTTCAAGAGCACCTTGTAGGTAGTGGGTTGAATATTTTATTGCTTTTTTAGGCCACCAGGGGCTGCTTGCATTGCTCTTTTATTGTACTCATCCCTGTGTTCTCCGTTTTAGGCACTTGCTGCAACCCCCTCACATTCCAGGCCAGGGTCTTCGTTATGCCAGGACTCTTTGTGCAGCCCATTCCCCCGTACAAGGACCCCCAAGATTCCCCTTCTGGAAGTTCAAAATTAAGTCACAACAAGAGAGTAAAAAAGATGAGGAAACAGGGTAATTCATAGAAATGTGACCTGCGCTAGCTGGGGACACAATTAACAGGTCTCGACCCATTTTTTAAGGGCTTGTCTACAGGGGAAAGTTACTGGGTAGTGAGCTAGAGCGTGCCTTAACAGCACACTTGCTGTTCTGCACTAGGTCACTATGCGGCTTCATGTAATGTGCACTAACTCTACCTTTGCACAAGGAGGCTTACTCTACTTTCGAAGTGCAGAGCAAGGGTTGGCAATTATTTGGGACTGAGGGTCACTTAGGGAGTTTTGGTGAGCTGTTGTGGGTCATTCCCTCTTCCCCCCCGGCATGCTGGGTCAGCACCCCTCCTATCCACAGCACTTCACCAAAACTTCCTAAGTGGCTGGATGGATGGGTTGGGGCTGTGGGTGGGAGGGAAGTGGCATCCATGAATCAGCTGGGATCACGGGGTGGGACCGCAGGGCTGTGGCAGCTCCAGGAAATACCAGGAACAAGGATCCCCTTAATGGAAGGCGGGTAGGAGGTGTCATAACCACCACATGCATGCACACAGTCCTGGCTGGGGAAAG
>NW_017729032.1:4740900-4749562 GCF_001723915.1 Gavialis gangeticus | reverse complement strand
ATCCACAGCACTTCACCAAAACTTCCTAAGTGGCTGGATGGATGGGTTGGGGCTGTGGGTGGGAGGGAAGTGGCATCCATGAATCAGCTGGGATCACGGGGTGGGACCGCAGGGCTGTGATAGCACAGGGTCAAGGCCTAGGGCAGAGCCATGATCCGCTCTCTGCATGCCCCTGTGATGTTAGACACCACTCCCAGGGCCATCCTATCCTCCCATCCATGTGTCCTGTCCGTAGGGTCCTGGACTAGTCTCCATGGAGATCCTGCCTACCTGCTCCATCCAGCAGTATGTGTGGGGAGGATGGTCCAGGGTGCCTGGGCAGCAGGGCTGGGGCTGATGGTGGAGACTGGCACTGGCAGTTGGAAGGAGCCAGCACTGCGGGGACTGCCAGGAAGTGAGTCCAGCCAGTGCTGCCCCAGCCCTGGCTGGGCCGGGGGGTGGCAGGACTGGCTGCATGCTCCATGGGCTGGTCAGGGCTGAGGGACCTGCTGCAGACCACATAAAATCCCTTGGTGGGACTGAACTGGCCCACGGGCCATATTTTGCCCTCCCCTGAAGTAGAGTAAGCACCTTGCACATAGTGCACACTAAGACTGACCATGCAGTGAGCTAGTATAGAAAAGTTGGTGTGCTGGAAAGTCACACCCTGCTTTACCGTGCAGTTACTTTTCCATGCAAACAAACAGGAGCTCTTAGTGATGCTAGTAATGCCTGCTGTCTACCAGCCACATTTCCAAAGAAGACAAAATATTAAAGTGTATATTTGTTTGAGAGAGAGGGGGACTGTAAAGAAGGGCAGCTTGTTAACCAGAATTTTTGCTCTGGAGCTCTGAGTCACTTTGTTTCTTACATGCCAAAACAAATTAACTGAGAAGCTTTTAGTATATTGTCGTGTTCATGCATCATCAAACATGTCAGCTATGCTTCCCACCCAAAATGTCATCCAGCTGTTTCCTCTCTGGTAGGTCCTCCTGGGAGTCCCATTCTCATTTGTTCCTCCGCATAACAAGGGTCCCTCCCATCACCTCTGAATGCCTGGTGTGTACCTTGTAGTCTCTCCTTCCATCCTGCCAGGAGTCTGTGTCCTCCCCTGTTTGTCCACCGCTGTAGCCTGGGGACTTGCTGGCTAAGCAGCGCCTCTGCAGAAAAGGACCTGGGGGTTACAGTGGACAATAAGATGGATACAAGTCAGCAGCATGCCTTTGCATACTGGGCTGCGTTAGTAGAAGTGTTGCCAGCAGATCAAGGGAAGTGATTATCCTGCTCTATTCAGCACTGGTGAGACCACATCTGGAGTACTGTGTCCAGTTTTGGACTCCCCACTATACACAGGATGTGGACAAGTTGGGAGGGCAGCAAAAGTGGTTTGGGGGCTGGGGCATGTGACTTATGAAGAGGGGCTGGGGGAACTGGGTTTTTTTAGTCTGCAGAAGAGGAGACTGAGCGGGGATTTGACAGTAGCGATCATCTCCCTGAAGGGTGGTTCCAAAGACGATGGAGCTGGACTGTTCTCAGCGGTGGCAGACCACAGACCAAGGAGCAACGGTCTCAAGATGCAGCAAGGGAAGTTTAGGTTAGGTATTAGGAAAAAACTTTCTCACCAGGAGGTTAGTGAAGCACTAGGGGAAGGGGTTTTCTAGAGCCATGGTGGAATCTCCATCCTTGGAGGTTTTTAAAACCTGGCTCAACAAAGCCTTGGCTGGGATGATCGAGTTGGGAATGGTCCTGCTTTGAGCAGGGGGTTAGATAGATGACTTCCTGAGATCCCTTCCAACCCTCATTTTCTACAGTTCTATGATTTGCCCCTTTTTTTCCATGCTGGAGTCCTACATTTTCCTCCCCATTCCAGTAACTCTGCATGCAACATCAGGGTCTGCCTTGTCTCCTGTATGCTAGGGGCTCTGTCGCCTAATTCTCCCCTTTCCCCAGTTTTATTATTTTTCTTCTTTCTGTCTGGGAAGTGAGTCACCAAGGTGTCAACATGATAAATGCTGTTGGGAAGATGGATGGAGATAAGGTGGGAGTATTGTCTTTCTGGAATGTGTTAAGGCGCTGTCACCAGTTCTTTGTCTGTTGCAGTGGTTCTCACTGCATTAATAACCAAACAGAGAGTGAAGTACCATTAGGTTGAATGTAGGGCCTCACAAACCCAGCCAAGCTGCACCAAAGAATCCAGCCTGCATGTTCAGTAACTCCTCCTTCAGTTTCATCTTGACTGGCATCTCTCTGTAAAAACGCTACATTTCCATCTAGCTTAGGAAATAAAACAGTGACCTACTGCACCCTAATGCAGACCTGAATCATAGATAGAATCATAGAAAAATAGGGTTGGGAGGGATCTCAGGAGTCATCTAGTCCAACACCCTGCTCAAAGCAGGACTATCCCCAGCTAGATCATCCCGGCCAAGGCTTTGTCTAGCTGGGTCTTAAAAACCTCCACGTCCCCTCTGGATAACCTGTTCCAGTGCTTTACTTCCCTCCGAGTGAGAGAGTTTTTCCTAATATCTAACCTAAACATCCCTTGCTCAAACTTGAGACCACTGCTCCTTGTTTTGTCATCTGCCACCACTGAGAACAGACCGGCTCCATCCTCTTTGGAACCACCCTTCAGGTAGTTGAAAGCTGTTATTAAATCCTCTTTCGGTCTTCTCTTCTCCAAACTAAATAAGCCCAGTTCCCTCGGCCTCTCATTGTAAGTCATGTCCCCCAGCCCGCTAACCATTTGCATTGCCCTCCGCTGGACTCTCTCCAATTTGTCCACATCCTTTCTGTAGTGGGGGGCCCAAAACTGAACACAGTACTCCAGATATGGCCTCGCCAGTGCCAAACAGAGAGGGAATCACTTCTCTTGATCTGCTGGCAATGCTCCTACTAATGGAGCCCAGGATGCTGTTAACCTTCTCGGGAACAAGGGCACACTGCTGTCCCCCAGTTTGGTGTCATCTGCAAACTTGCTGAGGATGCACTTCATCCCATCTTCCAGGTCGTTGATGAAGATACTGAACAAAACCAGTCCCAGTACTGACCCCTGGGGTGCTCCACTTGATCCTGGCTGCCAATTAAACATTGAACCATTGATTACTACCCTCTGAGCCCAATGATGCAGCCAGTTTTCCAACCACCTTAGAGTTCATTCATTCAACTTGTACTTTGTTAGCTTCTTTGCAAGAATGTTGTGGGAGGCCATAACAAAAGCCTTGCTAAAGTTAAGATATATCACATCCACCAGTCTCCCTGCATCCACAGAACCAACCATATCATCGCTGAAGGCAAAAAGGTAGGCCAGGCATGACTTGCCCTTGGTGAATCCATGCTGACTGTTCCTAATCTCCTCCTCCAAGTGCTTCAAAGTGGATTTCTTGAGGATCTGTTCCATGATTTTTCCAGGGACTGAGGTGAGGCTGACTGGTCTGTAGTTCCTCAGATCCTCCTCCTTCCCACTGGTGTTGCCCTTTTCCAATCATTCAGGACCTTTCCAAGTTGCCATGAGTTTTCACAAATAATGGTCGGCGGCTCTGCAGTCGCATTAGGCAACTCATTCGGCACCTTTGGATGCATTATGTCTGGCCCCATGGACTTGTACATATCCAACTAAATAGTCCCTAACCTATTATTTTGCCACTGTTGGCTTCTCACCTTCTTCTGAAACTTTGCTGCCAGGTGCTGTAGTCAGGAAGGTGACCTTGCCTGTGAAGACTGAGGTGAAAAAGGTTTTAAGTACTGGAGCCTTTTCTCTGTCATCTGACACTAGATTGCCCCCCCATTTAGTTAGGGACCCACGCTGTCCCTGATCTTCCTCTCATTGCTGACATACTTATAGAAACCCTTCTTGTTCCCTTTAACATCCTTTGCTAGCTGCAACTCCAGTTGCGCTTTATTCTTTCTGACTTCATTCCTGCATGCCCGAGCAATACTCTTGTACTCCTCCCTCATTGTTTGTCCAAGTTTCCACTTTTTGTAAGCTTCCTTTTTGTGTTTTAGTTCACTGAAATGTTCCTTGTTAAGCCAAGCTGGTCTTCTGCCATATTTACTAGTCTTCCTGTGAATTGGGGTGGTTTGTTCCTGCACCCCCAGTAAGGTTTCTTAAAATACAACCAGCTCTCTTGGATTCCTCTCCCCCTCAGGCTGGCCTCCCAGGGGATGCTGCCCATCAGTTCCCTGAGGGAATCATAGTTGGCTTTTCTGAAGCCCAGGGTCCTTATTCTGATACTCTCCTTCCTTCCTTTCCTCAGGATCCTGAACTCAATCATCTCATGGTTGCTGCTGCCCAAGTTGTCATCCACTTCTGCATTGCCCACCAGTTCTTCTTCCCTGTTTGTGAGCAGCAGGCCAAGAAGAGCAGGGCCCCTAGTTGGTCTCTCCAACACTTGCACCAGGACATTGTCTCCAGCACTCTCCAAAAACTTCCTGGATTTCCTGCGCACTGCTGTATTGCCCACCCAGCAGATGTCAGGGTGATTGAAGTCCCCCATGAGAACCAGGACTTGTGATCAGGAAACTTGCGCTAGCTGTTTGAAGAAAGCCTCATTCACCACTTCCTCCTGGTCTGGTGGTCTATAGCAGACACCCCTTCCCCCCCCAATAACATCACCCTTGTTTTCTTCCCCCTGGCTCTAATCTAGAGAGTTTCAACAGGCCTCTCTCCAGCTTCATACTGGAGCTCTGAGCAATCATACTGCTTTTACGTATAGCACAACTCATCCTTCTCTTCTCCCCTGCCTGTTCTTCATGAATAGCTTGTACCCATCCATGCTGGTGCTCCAGTCACACGAGCTCCCACCAAGTCTCTGTTATTCTGATCACGTCATAGCTCTGGGGCAGTATGAGGACTTCCAGTTCTTCCTGCTTGTTTCCTGGGCTCCGTGCATTCATCTCGGATCTGGGCTCCGGGCAAGCTGCAGACCTCCTGAGACAACAGGTCAGACAGGCAGGTGGATGCCTTCTTCCACCACAGAAGAGAGTCTCCAACCACCACCATGGTGCTTCTTGGTAGCAGTGGTCTCAATTCTTCCAACCTTGGGGAGGCTTGGCTTGGCCTCTTCCCCCAGTGGAACGTGCTCCTCCTCCACTGTTGCTAGGGCTCCCTATCTGTTCTCTGAGCAAACTGCTGCAGTTGGAGATGAAAATTTCTGCTTGCTGCTAGGGGTCACAAGCTTCCAGCTTCCACCTTCCTAGCAGTCCATGTCCTTTATCTCCTCTAGCACTGCCTCCAGCAGTCCTTCCTCTGCTGTCCTAGAGGTCTCCTCCAGCATCAAATCGATGAACTCCTCATGGCGGAGGATGCTTCGGAGCCTCACCACCTCCTGTCGCTCTCTTCCTGCTCCATGAGGGACACGACCAGGAGGCACCGCTCACATCACAGGCACCTCTCCACCTGGCTGTCACTGCAAGTCACAGTCTCCACCATGCCGAACCAGGACCTCAGTGGAAGCCTCAACAGTGGTCGGTTCTGCCTGGGCAGACATGTCACGGGTGCAAGCAGAGGAAGAGCTAGCAGAGACATCGGCACTGATTCTGGCATTGCAATGTCCTCTGTTTTTCTGGGTCTCCTAATCCGCTGCCTCTCCCTTCCTTCCCCTCTTTCCAAAGAGATTTTCTGTAGCAGACTCTGCTGGCCTGTTCGCTGCTACCTGTTCCCAAAAGCTTCCCTTTTCACTGCTATCCTGCTTCCTCTCATCAAGCTTACAGTGAAGGAAGGTGAGAGTTTCCATGAAAACTCCCTAGTGAACTCCTCCTAGCTCTGGACTCTAGTTAAACAAGGGGTTTAAGTATTGGTCTGATTGTTGAGTTTTACCTACTTACACTAAATATATATAAGTTACTTACTCTTAATTAAAGAAAGAGCTTACCTTAAAGGCTCCCTTCAAAGAGGGGGCAGCAAACTGACTTGTGAACTGCTTGCAAACTGCCCTGTTCACTCACTCCTGATGAAGAGCACTTTCTGCCTGAAAGCTTGTCTAATATCTCTCCTAGCTATAAGTTGGTCCAATAAAAGAAATCAACAAAAACACCTTGCTTCTAGCTCCTTTAAAAGTAGTGATCTCTTCCTGTAAAATACCACTGTACTAGGTCTTGTTTAACCCAATAATGGGAGTCCAAGAGTTATTTTCAGACCTCAGTTAAGCTCATTTTAAGGCTTTGTCTATACTATAAAGTCCTGCTGGCATTGCTGGGGGTGTTACCCTGTAGCCAGTGTCACCTTTCCAGCTAAATCCCCAATTTGGATGCATGTCTGCTAGGAGAGATGCTGCCAGTCAGGGGAGCTGGTATAACTGGTGGCAGAAAACTCCCTTTTCTGGTAGAGCCAAGGGAACCCAGCCACTTTAGCGCTGCCACCATGAATAAAGCAACAGTGCCCTCTTAGCATAGACTTGAGCTCTCAGACTGTGCTCCCAGATGTTGTTTCTTAGCCCGGAGGACCACTTTTTAAATTAGGTATATCTTACAAGCAATATAGCAAGGTAAGTGGGCTGGGAAAGAGTCCCCTCTTGCCACTGTAATTTTGGTTTTAAACCCACTGCACCGTTGCCACAAAAGTGACCTTTATTTTGAATAGGTAATACCTGATTTTTTTTCTCTTCATGAAGAATGAGTCAGCAAAGCAAATTTAGTGCTCTGTGTGAACTAAGTTTATCCCATAAATGGAGATAGTATGTGATACCCAGGCCTGTGGGGTTACACTTCATAAGAAAGAGAGATAAAGATGTTTGTCATCACTAAAGAAACCATTAGTCAAAGGCATCTTACTTGTGAGAGTGTGAAATGTAGTGGTATAGAAACGTTTGAAATGACAATCACTAGCAGTCCTCTGTATTGACCAGGAGCAGAATAACCATATATTCCGGTCCAGGGTGGATTGACTCTAAAGGTGGCTGGCTCCAATAACATTTCAGGATCCATGAACATTGCACCTCTGAGCTGGCCTGCTTCCTCTCCATGCTAGATGTCTTCTTCCAGACAGCTAGACAAAGACACATCTTTGTCCTATCCTACCCTTGATTTTTTTTTCTTTGCTCTAAGGATACAACTCAACCTGTCCCCACAAATATTCTTCCTGTGGCAATCAGTTTTGTACTTGCTTTTACAAGATGTTATTCAAAGTCAATCTCCACTCATCTTCAGCCACAAACTTACGGATCTTGCTTTTTTCCACTCCACTGTGATTTTGAGTCTGAGTTGGATGCAAAGGCCATGGTACAAACACACCTTTTAACTGCTTGGAAAGGGGAAGGGGAGCTGCTCCTAGGGACGGTGCATCAGATGTTAGAGTAACTGTAACATCTGCATTTCCTGTAGCAATACAAGTTAGCTAAATTGCTGTTACTGTAAGCCTGAATTGCTAGCATTTTGCCTTTTTTGTAGTTTGGTTGTGGGAGCATGAGGAAGTAGGGATTACATCATAACTCAGGGCTAGGCAATTATTTGGGTTGGAGGGCCACTCGAGGAGTTTTGCTGAGCCTCCTGAGGGCCAGAGGATGACAGAGAGGGGCGGGGAGTGAAACCAGCTCCTGTTGCAGGGATGTGTGGGGACTGGATTGCGGCTCTGCCCGGTCCCTGCGCTGCGATCCTGGCCCCATCCATCTATCCTGCTCCCAGAAGCTGCTCCTCACCCACTCACAGGCCCATCCAATAAGCCTGCCCTAGTGGGCCCTGCCCGTGGGGGTCCTGGGCTGGTCTCCGTGGAGACCCTGCTCTGTCTGGCACCCCCAGCGGTGAATGTGGGGCAGACGGGCTGAGGTTCCCGGGCAGCAGGGTTGGAGTCTGGTGGGGCACACATCTGCTCCTGGGCGGCAGTAGTGGGGGAAGGTGTGTGCCCCGCCAGGAAGCTGTGCTGTGGCACCCGCGCTGCACTGCCCAGCCCTGCGCACTACAGCTCCCGGCATGCCCAAGAGCCATGTGGGGATAGGGCGGGCTGCCCCCTGCGCCTGGTCTGGACAGGGCCAAGGGACCCACCGTGGACCAGATGGAATCACTTGGTGGGTTGGATCTGGCTTGCAAGCTGTATTTTTCCTACCCTTGTCATGACTCCATGTATCACTAGGGATACAGGTGTTACATCTGTCAGAGTCCTTTTATGTGAGCAGGCAGTGACTCCAGAGGGGTATAAAAATAGTGTCAATGTTTTTGGCCTTTTTGTTTAATTTCTTAGGAAAAAGAAAGCATTAAAATATCTACTGTATGTGAATGATCTTGTGCTCTAAGTTTGTGGCCTGAATACGTCAGTAAAAGATTCTTGAGGAAAAATCAGCAGTCTGGGGCCTTCTTAGGCTCTGATCAGACTCTGGTGGTCCTTGATGCATTGGCACCAACGCCTGCAACAACATTAGTTTATTGTGTCTCCATTAAATGCCCCTCGTTCCTGTCCCTCCCATCGCAAAATACACACATTTGTGGCTCATAACTAAATATACTTATGGATGTGCAGTTTTTTGATAGCTGTATCAGCTGAAGCAGCTTGCATTTCATCTCTCCAGGCTTCTGCTGCGGTGTTGTCTAGGCCCAGGGGTGTCAAACTCATCAGGACCCATGGACTAAATGAGTGATGTGGGACTCTTCCAATGGCTGGATAAACAGCGTAGGACCAGCTCTGTGGGCTGGATTGGGTCCGTGGACACCCCCCTATTGCATACAGATGCCAGATCCAGCACCCACTCCATCCGGT
>NW_017729032.1:4724149-4735900 GCF_001723915.1 Gavialis gangeticus | reverse complement strand
CCACTATTGCATACAGATGCCAGATCCAGCACCCACTCCATCCGGTCCAGAATTGTACCACGTGTGGTGCTTGCTCTGACCAGTCTGGGACACAAGCTGCATGCAACCTCTGCTCTAGCTGGTTTGGGGCAGGCACCGCATGCAGTGCAGTTCCAGACCAGCAAGAGCATGAGCTGGATCCAGCATGTGCGGGACCCACAGACCTCTCCTTCCCCCTCCTCTTGCCAGTGATGATGCTGCATTCAGCATGTGCTCTGGCTGGTTCAGAACTACACCACCAGTGGCACCTGCGCCAGCCAGTCCAGGGCCCATACTGCATGTGATTCACATCCCAAACTGGCTGGAGTGGGTGCTGCATCCAACATGTTGGGGAGTGGGTCACAGACTGTGCCCACAAGGACGCCGCATACAGCATGGGTCCCAGAGTGGGCTCTGTATGTCCTAGTCCCTATGCATGCTGCATGGGTGAATGGGTAAATTCAAGATCCAGAGCGAGCACTGGTGGCTAGATGATGGGTCCCTGTGGGACCAGATCTTTGACAGTCCTGGATTAGGCAATCTAGTTGCTCAGTCTGCATTTCAAACTCTTTTTTCTCAGTGGCTGCAAACTGGACTTAACTTTCTGACATTCTCTGGCTCTGTGAAATGTCAAAGAGAACGTGCACTGAAATCCTGTTAATTCCTCTGAATGCTTGGTAGGGAAGTGACTAGTTTATTACAGAAGTATTTCAAATGTGCAAGCTGAATTGTCACAACCAGCTTAACTTTTCACTTCTTGCTGTCTTTCCATAATATTGTTCAACTGTTCGTAATAATGCGGTACACGAACGAAAGTCTGTAAGAACATGCTGAAAGTCTGTCTGGCTCCTACCCTGGGGGTCTTTAAGAGGAGGCTGGATGAACACCTTGCCAGGATCGTTTGACCCCAGTACTCTTTCCTGCCATGGCAGGGGGTTGGACTAGATGATCTGCTCAGGTCCCTTCCTTAGGTTCAAGCATGGGGTGGTATGTGACAACCAAGGGTGTGCCAGCAGTGGGCTTTTTATTCTTGTGTTATAGGTTGCTGTGGGTGTCTGGGTGACTTTCAAAGATATGGCCTATTTCTCTGCTGGACTGTCCTTGGTGGCTAACGGGGCAGTTTTTAGTTTGGCAAGATGTATGTCACAAATATTCCCCTCAGAGCAGACATGGTGGTATCTGTGGGCCTGTAGATTGCTGGGGGCGGGGGTGTTGGTGTGTTTGGGGTGATGGGTGCCCTCCTATATGTAGATTGTGGTGTCTAGAAAGTTGATGTTAGTGTAGGGGTGCTGGGTGTAGCCATCTTGGTCTGAAGAGATAGGCAGACAAAGTTCTTTTGGTACATGTGATATCTTTTATTAAACCAACTAAATAGTTGGAACTATTAGTGAACACAAAACAACAGCAGACTCTCCCTATGCCTGAAGAAAGGTGTTTGTGCCCAGTAGCTGGCAAAGACAATTTTTCTGCCTATTTAGTTGGTCTGATAAAAGATATCACATTTACCCAAAGAACCTTGGTTGCTGATATTAGTAGGCGTATTCGAGAGAATTTGATTTGAAGGGTGTAGTTGTTAACCCTGCCGTGGAAGCCAATTAATGAGTCCAGGTGTTTAGTCTAGATGATGAAAATATCAACTATGTTGTACAGTTACAGTGCAGGTTTGGTGGTGCAATTTTCTAAAATCTCTTCTTCCAGGTGGCTTTTGAAGAGATTGGCATATTGGGGAGCCGTGCTTGGGCTCATAGCTATGTCCATGGTTTGGAGAAGCTGTTGCTTGTTGAAAGTGAAGTTGTAGGGAGGGTGAAATGGATGATTTGTGCAACATTCTGTGGCTGAAATCTGAGTGTAGTCCATTTTCCTGTAGGTATTTCAGGCAGGCCTTCATGGTGTGGATTATTAGTATACAGGCTGTGACATCCATGATTGCAGGGAGGTGGTTGATGTTCTGAATCTTGTTGAGAAAGTCTGTTGTGTCTTGTAGAAAACTTACTCTTTGGGTGACAAGTGGTTCCAAATGGGTTCTCTAAATTCCGATTGCTCTTCAGTCAGGGTGTCACAGTTGAATATGGTGGAGTTTGCCAGAGTTGCCTTCTTTGTGAACCTTGGGTAGCATATTAAATGTTCCTGGCATAGAAGAGGAGGGTGTGGGGGGGAGTATTAGTAGCAGTATTTTTTCCCCCTGAAGTGCTGCAGAAACGATTGGCTAATATTTTCCATTAGGGTTGGCAAGCCGGTTAATTGATTGGTGAGATACTGTCAGTTGATTTGCCAGTTGACTGCATGTTTTTTGATTGGTCAAAGATTATAGCAGTTTTACAAAAAAGCTATACTTTTTGGCAGTTTTCTTGACAGACATGATTTTCTATTGTTTGTTGACACATTTCTTAATAGAAAAATTGTGCTTTTTTCCGTGTATTATTTGGGCCTTTTGGCAATTTTTTACAATTTTTGACCAATATTTGACTGGTTAATTGAGCAAATTTTATCTGACTGGTCAGATACCTAACCCTGTTTTCCAGTACCAGAGCAAATATTGGTGTGGGGCCCTAACCAAGTTCTTTATAGTAGTTGGTGTCCAACAATGGTCTGTTAGCCTCACTGATGTAGTCTTTACCCTTGAGGATGACCATGGCTCCCCCTTTGTGTGCTGGTTTGATTACTATTTTGTTGCTGGATCTTAGGAACTGCATGGCTTTTCTCTCTGGTGCTCCTGGCTTTTGTTGAGTATTTCGGTGTTAGCTTTCTCCCTGAAACAGTCCATGTAGTAGTGCGATGTGTGGTTCTGTCCACTGGGAGGTGACCGGTCAGATGTTTTGTTGTTTTTTGTTTTATCTGGTGTGGTAGGAAGGTTGTCAGAAGTGGTTCTTTCCTGGTTGTATTCTTTCAGGTGAAGTCTGTAGTTGAAATCTTCTTCTAATTCACACCCTATTAGCATCTTATCAGGTTGTTTCCCTGGGCAGAAGTTCAGGCCTTTGGAGAGTACAGGTATTTCAGAGTGGAGTAAGCAGTATCGTGAGAAGTTAATGATATTGGTCTTCTGGTGCTCTCTTGATTCTCTCCTGTGTTGCCGGTGCTGTGCCTGCGAGGTGGCTCTTGTTGAGATGACTGATACCACTTTTTCTTCTTATGTTGTATGGCTGTTGTCAGCTTTTTTTGGTGGCAGGTTTGAGTCTGCTGCAGCATCAAGGTATAACTCCAGGTTAATCTCTCAAATTTAGTAACATAAGTAAGTACTGTATTTACTTGAATATAAGACCCAGTTTTTTCCCCAATCAGCACAGGGAAAAGAAGTTCTTTGTCTTATATATTCACATATAAGGAAACCTCATTGAATACATTGTCTGTCACTGAGCTGCTGCCAAAAGCAGCATGTTCTCAGTAATAGAAACCAAATATGAAGTTGATTAAATGCAGTCAACACTGAGCATGAATATAAAACACATGGTCCATACTGGGCAAACTTACTGATGGGAACCTACCACAAGGATAGGTACAGCCCATCTGAATAAGATATGTAGTAGTACCCATTGCTATCAGTCTCTTGTGGCACTGGCTTTTAAGTCATGGTGAGCCACTACATTGAATACATTTCAACTTCCTCTTCTCTTGCACAGTCTTTCTTTCCCTTTTGCAGTGATTCCTATTTCTCCACAAGCCTGAAATGTTTGGCATATGTCACCAAACAGTTCAACAGGAATCTGTCACGTCCTCTCTGCCTGGTACATGTTATTAGTGTGGCCTCCCTCCCCATCAGTTGAAGCCAGATTAGGTTGCCCTCTGCCTTATCTGCATGTACATTTTTGGAGGATCCCAACACTCATGACAAGAAAATCTAGTTTCAGTCATGAGCAAGAGCTTATTAGCACATAGGTCCATTGTGGGGGATATCTGGGGTACGTACACATACTGAGCAGAGCTGAGCTATGAGGTCACCATGGCTTGAAACTAGGGATGTGAAAAGTTAAACAGTTAAATGGTTAAACAGTAAGTATATTTATACTGTTAATGCATCGGACTTAACGTTTAGCATCGGACACAGTCTGGTAGGCAAGGGAAGCAGCACTGTGCCCCAGGAAGGTGGCTACTTGCAGCATGCAGCTCCACCTCCGCATTCCTAAAGTTCCTGCAGCACACCCCTGACTTGGGAGGGAAGGAGGAGGGAGAGGGGACTAGTTGAAGCATGTGGATGCTAGGCATATATTATTGGTTGACCATATAACTGGTATCATTAGAGGAGCTTAAATGGATAATTATTTAAGCTCTATTTATATTTCTACTTAAAATGCTGTTGACTGCTGGGGCCTAGCCCAATGCATTTAATGGTAAATCATGAGTCTTTCAGCTTTGGACTAATATAATGCATAGTTTGTACTATATATAAGTAGGTACAAGGTGCTGCTTAAAAATGTGTTTACGAAGTACCTGTGCTAAAACTTGCAGCAGTTTCAGAAAAACTAAAATGCATCAGTTCTGGATGAACTAAGACTGTGGGTACCCATAGTGATTTGCCTGTATTCGGATGACTACAGGAAGGGTTATTTCAAAGTCAGTGTTGTCAAATTTTCCCCTTACTTCCATATGCTCAAGGAGAGCGGAATCTGACAGTAAGGAGGGGGCAAGAGTTTGCAGGAGGATGAAGATAGGGGGCAGATGGCAAGGGGACAGAGAGGCCTTAAATAGTTTCTTTGAAACCAGTGGGGCCAAATTTGTTGACAGGTATACCACAGATTATCCCCACACCCTCTCTGATCTGCCGCTTCGCTTTCTGTTCCCTACCCTGTGCTTCCTACCTGAACTAAACAGGGAGCTCTATCTGCCGTTGTGCTGCCTGTCCCCTCCCCTCTCTGCCACTTGTCACACACAGAGGCTGCCCATACCAGCTGCGGCATCTGTGCCATAGGTTGGCCACGCCGGTTTTAAACAAGCACGCTAGATACCCACTAAGTATGTGCAGAATTGACTTTCCTTTGGGCTTTTTATAATTCGCCCCCATTTCCTCAAATGACTGACTCCTCAGCAAGGGCTTTTCTAAGTGACCATGGATTTGAGTCTTGAGATCAAAATACAGGACATGCTTCTTCAAACTAGGTTTCCAAAAACTAAATGCTCACATCAAACAAATTGTGCCTTGGGAACAGAGCAGTGAGGCCTCAGGCTGCAAGGTGCCAAGTACTCTGGTTCAGTCCAGCACCACCCATAAACACATGCTCGGCATAAAGCACAGGAGTAGTTTGGTTGACTTCAGTGGAGCTGCTCAAACCCTTGAAGCACTTTGTGCATAATTAAATCCATAGCTGGATTGCCTGGCACCTTGCAGAGTCACGCTTTCCTCTTTTAAAATGGGCACTTGGGAACAACAGTGCATTGGATCAGCTCTTACAAAGAAAACCCAGGGAAGAAGTATTGGTCTATAGAAATCAAAGACAAACAACTGTACACAACACACAAAGGCTCCAGGGGTGGGTGGTTGTCTGTCACACACACTTGGATGCACTCTCATGCACATTCACACTCATACATGCTCTCTCATATCCACACTGTCACACTAACATGCACTCTCCCTCTGTCTCATGCAGCCACTGTCTCTAACACACACGCATGCTTGCACGCACATTTAAAATTGAACTGGACTAGGTGGCCCAGGAGGACCCTTCAAAGACACTGTTCCAAATCTGCCTCTCTGCTCACAAAGACACTTCTCTATATTTAATGTTAGCCTGCACCTGGTTTGTAGGTTGCTGGCTATTGATCATTAAGGATCCTGGTTTTCTCTGTTAAAAAATAAAAAATTCTCTGATTAATACCCCCACATTCTTTGATTAACCCCCCCCCCCAAAATCTGTGCTCTTTCACTGTTAAAATGAAACTCCCTATATATGTAGGTATCAGTAGAATACAATGTTATATTGATATATATACAATTTTAAAGCAGTTTGGAAGCCTACCAGTGTCTCAATCATTATAATAAAATACATTCTACATACCTTCATATTTTGGCATTTGATTTTGTTGTTTTTTTTATCATGGAAAATCAGAGCTCCCTCTGCCCCCTTTGCTCAGTAGGACGTGGGTCCAGCTGTGGCTGTTCGCCACCACCACTGCTTTGTGGCACCAAGCAGCCCTGACATGCTGGTGCCCTCCCCTGCTGGTGCCCCTCATTCCTGTCCTGAAGCCCCCTGCCCCCCACCTGTCTCCCACCCCCAGGCCCCAGCTGAAAAAAAGCATAATTTAAAAAACAAGGCTGATGCCTCCCAGAGCAGATATTCATTTCTTCTGACAAGCGCACTCTTTAAACCTGCGAGCAAATTTAACACGCTGGTAGCAAAATACCTGCAATCTGCCCTGGCTGAAACAACAAACTGTTTGGTAGCTTGCGACTTGGCCCAGGTGCTGCTTCTGCTATTAAATCCGCGCTGAGAAGGGGGTGTAAGTCACCTCTGGGCTGTTCTGGGACTTCTGGGCAGCAAAGCCCGACTGAAAGAGTTTCTGCTGGAGCTGGGCTGAAGTCAGACACCTGAGGTGCTCTGAGGCTGCCCTCAGCAGAAACGTGGGGGTGTTCCTGTGCTTGGAAGTGCCCTGGCCTGTCCCAGGCAGTCCCACCATGTCTTACAATTGCAGTCATAGACCATGAGGGCTGGAAGGGACCTGGGGTGGTCACATCTAATCCTGCTCAAAGCAGGACAAACCCCAACTACATCATCCTGGCCAATGGTGCTGGATTGCCCCAGTAAATTTGAACAAGGATCCCAATAGGCGTCAATGCCTGCCCTGAGAGCAACAGCCCTATTCCTAGGTTGGTTTGTGCTCCCCAGACTGGTAACTGGGAGAATACAGCAGATGCAATGGAGGTGTTTCACAGATTCACAAAAGTTTAGGGCTAGAAGGGACTTTGTGAGATCATCGGGTCCAGCCCCCCTGCTCTGGGTAGGAAAGACTGGTGGGGTCAGATCTCGTCAGCAAGGTGTGGATCCAGTTTCCTCTTGAAGATCTCCAGGGTAGGTGCCTGCACCACCCCCGCTGGGGGTCTATTCCACACAAACAGTGACTTTTTTTCTTATGTCCAGTCTGAAACCTTCTTCTAGAAGTTCATGATGGTTGCTCCTGGTTTTCCCTTGGGGCACTTTGCTGAACAGTTGTTTGCCTAGCCCCTGATGCTCTCCCCTGATATATTTCTAAGCTACATTTGTGTTGAGAGGGACACCACTGACCCTGGAGTGCAGAGACCAGACAGTGGGGCCAGGAGGGAAAGCAGGGGAGGAATTACCTCCCCTTTCCCTTGCTACCCAAGGCACCTGGGAGCTTACAGGCAGTAATTTGGGCTTGGTTTGGATGCCCAGAAACCTCACGCATCCTGCTCCTGGTCTGCCCTTCCGGGCAAGGCAGGGGCTGATGGGCAGCCTCAGGAATCTGACCAGCCGGGGGAGGAGGGCAGCCTCCCAAGGCAGAAGCAGCCTCTCTGGGGCAGGGCAGGGCGCTGATCGCCTCCTTACTTTCCACAAGTTGAAGTGGTTCCTGCTGCCCTCACCAGGAGCCAGGGCAAGGTTGCAAGGTGGGCAAGTTGGAGTTGCAAGCACCTTGGCTCTGCGCTGCAGAGCTGCATGGCTCTGAGTCGTGGTGGGGAGCCTGTGCCGGAGTCACTAGCTAGGTGCAGGCAGCGCCACCTCCCTGTCCTTCCCTCCCTTGCTGCGTTGCTCCCCGCTAGTCCTGCTCCTTCCCCTCCTCTCTATTCTGTGGGATCCCCTCACTTCTTCACTCGTCTCTTCTGGGTCTCGCCTCCACACCGACCCCCACATCAGTTCCCTTCCACGGTTTCCCGCTTCAAAGGGGAAAATCTAGGTTTTTCCCCTTTAAAGGGGAAAAACCATGATTTTCCATGGGAAACAGAAAACCTGGACCCCTGTTGGTTACATGAATGTTCTGCTGCTGTTCAAGTAAAAATAACCTTTCTCACCTAAACCACATACTTTGAACTTGCTTTATGAAAAAAAAAAGGCATTTGTTTTAAAGATACTTATTAGCTGGCTGGAGGGTACAAAGGAAATGAAAGGGAGAAATTTGCACTATAACTCAGGTCTTGAGTAAAGGATTTAATGCAAGTAATAGTGATAGCAGAAACAATTTTTGAACAACAGGGCTAGTAAATCTAAAGGTCAGTGGGAATCAGGCCATAGGGCTTGTGCCATGTAACAGCAGTGTATCAAGGCCACTAGAAACAGAAGGTTTGATAATGTTTGGTTTTTATTTATGAAAAAAGTAATGTGTAATGAGCAGTACAGAAAGGTTTTAAAAAACACAGTGTGAAGTTTTATGTCTATATTGTACACAGATAGTTTTATACAGCCTATTATATGCAAATTGCATGTATGCAAATTGCATATATGCAAAATGTTCAGATTTTGTAAAAACTAGTAGATCCCGGTTCTCAAATAATTTTGAGTTTTGTAGCAGCTCCTAAAAATATACAAAACCCAAAAAGCATAGGTGGTCAAAGTGATCTAAAGTAGTGGTTTTCAACCAGTCTGCTGTGGGGGCCCCTTCGGGGGTGCCGAAGTGGCAGTGACCAGATAAAAATGCCCCCACTTCCCTCTATTAGGGCTCTCTAATCAGCCTGAAGCAGGCCTTATGCTGTGCAGCTCTTCCTGGTCTGTCCCCACCCCCTATGCTCCTCCTGGAAGCAGGCAGAGGTGGAGCTGTCCTGCCTGCCTCTGTCTGGGGGAGTGTCAGGAGTGCCAGGCCGGAAATTGCTGCACAGCCCAAGGCAGCTCCTGCCTGCTTTCAGTTAATCAGAGCCATAATATAGGAGTATGTGCACGTGGCACAGCTCTTCCCAGTTGGGTGTGCAGTACAGGGCATTTTTATCAAAGTTTCACAGTTGTTCCCAGTAGCTGAGCCCAGCTGAGACGCCCTCGGGTATCCTGAGCCAGCACCAACAGTGGCTTTCAGCTAGGGGTGTTGCTGCATTAAAAAAAGCGGTACTCATGTGCCTTGCCCCTGAAAAAGTTGCGAACCACTGTTCTAAAGCCTGCTGAAGTGATGTTGCATAGCATTGCCACTTGGTGGTGCCAGGTGGAATTATAAGTCTCAGATGCCGGGTGAGAGAAATCCTATGAACTAGCAAACATCTCTGTATCACTAAGCTCTCTGTACATTGATAGTTTAGCCGTGCTAGGGCCTTTGCCATACTACAACCCCTGTGGCTGATGAGAGAGCTTAAGCTGGATCCAGTTTCCCTCCCCCTTGTTATAAAAGAGAGGGGATTGATGCACAGTCATTCTCTGGGAGGGCTAGGTCCCTGAAACTTGCTGCCACTGACCCTTTGGCCTGAATTTGGAGATGTTACTATGAGTGACTATTGATAGAGTTTTGGAGAGACTCGAGGGGGACTGCTCCCTGTGATTAATGAAAGATTTTGGAGGTGTCTGTTTCACTTTTCCTGTGAAATTATTTTAATGCTGCTGGAATTTTCTTGTCCTCATTGATGTATTAGGACACTTGAGTGCCTTGGGTAGGGGTCATGCTATGGTTTTAAATAAAATACATTTCCTTGTTTAGATGTAGGTTGATCTTGCTTTTTTATTGTAGAAATCTTGGTGTGGGGTTTGGAATGGTTAATACCTTACTAAGATTGTCAATGTATTATCTAAACACAGTACGCTGATAATATTTAGTGGTGGTCATTGTAACATTTATCTTTTCTTTTCTCTCAAAACTGCAGTTCCCAGAGAGTTGGTGGACCTTCACTTGAAGCTGATGAGAAAGATTGGGAAGTCTGTCACAGCAGATAGATGGGAAAAATACTTGATCAAGGTACAATAACTTTGTTGTCTTTCTCTGAAATGCTGGAATCTGTGATGAGGTCTTGTGTCAGAAATCCTTGGTATAAATTTTAGTGAACCTTGGGCCGTGCTATAGCCAAAAGCAGTGTGTATGCCCAGACTCTAGTTGCATAATGTTCTAGCCTGACTTTCAGCTTGCTTGGGTCTACCACAAATCACTGAAAATGCATATCCTGCATGGAGAAGATTACATACATACAAGCATATGCAAAACCTTGAAGAAGCGTATGCAAAACCTTGAAAATTTTGGACATTTTTGTACAGGAGCAGATCAGAGTTTAAGAATGATAGAAACCAGAGCAGTGAGATTATCAGCTGTATAGCTATTTATCAGTAACTCTAATATGAGGGGATTTGCCAGCTTTATGCTCACTGATAAAGATTTTGTGATTATTCATATCAGCTTACGTAGAATGGCATAAGTTGTGGGAAAATATACAGTATTTACTTGAATCCAAGATGAGTTTTTTCATCCCCATTTAATATAGGGAAAAAGAAACCCTTCTCTTAGAACAAGTACAAGGTGGGGGTTGAGTACGAGATGGCAACCACAGGTTGTGGCTGGGGCCAGAGGTAGGGCCAAAGCTGGAGCTAGAGTCAGAGCTGCTGCCTGCCCCCTACCTCTGCAGCCTTGCCAAACTCCCCAACTTTTGCTGCTCACCTTCTGGCTGTGGGCGTGCTCCAGCATGGAGCATGTGTTTACTTCAGCTCTGGCTACTAATGGGGGGAGTAAGTGCTGAGCAGGGGGGCAGGCAGAGGGAGCAAGTGCTGGGGGGATAGACGATAGAGGTCATGCTGCTTGACCTTCCTGCTACTGCTTGCCCCCTTGCTGTCTCCCTCACTTCCTGTCCCCTACTGCTTCCCCCACCTCCTGGCCCCTGCCACTGCTTTCCCTGCTATGGTGGGGAAGGTACAAATTTAAGATGACCCTCCAATAATTAGAATCTAGACATGGGAAATTATAACAAATTTATACATTTTCTATTTCTAGAATCCAATTATTGCTGTCATCTTTAATTCAGAGTTATCTTGGATTTGAGTAGTTAGTTATGTATCGGTGCAGAAGCATTCCTTGGCCTTCATATTGCTGTGACTTAAGTCAATGGTTCTCAGCGTTTTTAGTCTCAAGGCATCCCTACATAACCTTTCTAAATTTAGCAGCATCCCAGTTGAGAACCACTGTGATAAAGGAGCACAAGAGAAACCACATGGTGCTGGAACTGGGTGCTGGATCCAGCATGCAGGGCCCAGGCTCCCTGTGGGCCCAGACATTTGGCAGCAGAGGAGAAGTGCTACTGCTTTCCCATCAGAGATGACCCAAGCAGGGTGTGGGGTTTGAGGTCCAGGGCAAATCAACCTGTGTGGGGCCCTGCCCCTGTGTGCCCCGGAGCCAAAGAAGACAGTGGTGGATTGGGGGGTGGGGTGCTGAGAGGCCGAAGTTTAGATTTCAAGTTAATTGTGTCTCTTAAAAAAAAAAACAAAACAAAAAAAAACCAACCTTAATTTTTTTAAGAACAGGCTTATTACATAAAAAACTGCTTTTAAAATGAATAGCACAAAGTAAGCCTAGGCAGCTTTCCCTCCTCCCAGCCTCTCTCAGATCAGGGCTTCCTGTGCTACTTGTGTGGGCTGGGTAAGCAAGCATACAGCTCAGCAATTTAAGACAATCTCTGACATGGTCCAAATCTGCCTGTCTTAGCTGTGCCAGCAGAAATAGTCCTCATCGGAGATGCCAATACTTGCAGATAGGCCTTAAGGAGTAACCACTGGATTCCACCTTCTTAGAGCTTTTTTTTTTTTTTTTTTTTTTTATTTTTTTTTTACAAATTTTTTTTTTTTTTTGTTTTCTGGGGGGGGGGGGGGCGCCCCCCCCCCCCCCCCCCCTCCCCCCCCC
>NW_017729032.1:4719810-4724116 GCF_001723915.1 Gavialis gangeticus | reverse complement strand
TTTTTTTTTTTTTTTTTTTTTAATTCAAACCTACCTACCTACCTGCAGCTCTTAGCTGGTTCTTTATCTTTCCATATGTGTAAGAGTTTTCATGCATGACACTTTCTTCACAGAGGCTATGCATTTAAAAATACTGAACAATGTGATTAATATGTTTAAGAGCCACTGGTATTGGTCTATATTAATCCATTGTTTGATAAGCCTATGTGCCATGGGGATTCATAGGTTAGCCTTTCCCTTTTACATACCTTGGTTCATGCCTGCTTTATTCTAGGAGAAAAATAGTCTTACCCTAGTCCAAGGCTATCCAAGTTCCAAGCAGCTAGGGGGTCACGCAACCCACAGGCCACATCAGCAAGGGCATGCATGTGGCCTTGAGGTCCATGGCTCAGTCTGGTGTGGATCATGGAGCATGCAGCTTCCATCACTTGGAAGTTGCACTGTTCTTTTCAAGTGGATATTTGCAGTAGGTCAGTGGTTTTCAACCATTTTTCATTTGCAGGCCCCTAAAAATTGTGAATGGAGGTGCAGATTCCTTTGAATTGTAAGGCTGGGTATTCACGTTGTAAACCACTGCACTAGATAACTGCTCCCAGTTAGAGATTCTAGTACTTTAAGTAACCAAACACTTCTTTTTTTGCTTGTGAAACATGCTCCCTCATGACCTCCGCTTCTTAGAAAACTTTTTAAAGGTCATTATTCCAACACTGCATTGGGTAGGGTTGCTGTTGATCCTGTGTACCCATCTTTCATCAGCAGCACTCTTCCCTACTTTTCTTTGTCCGTCCATTGTTTTGTATTCGTTTTTAAAGATGGTCCTAGTTTAATGTCTTAAGATATATCTTAAATGCTTTGAGAACAGGTACTCCAAGGACCTCAGTGCTTTATAAATAATGTAGTAATTTCACACAATGGAATGCATTTATCCATTACGTGTGCAGCGGTAGTGTGACTGGAGATTGGGATCCCGCTGTGCTTGGAAACATACAACCACACACTAGGAGGCAGGGGCTGCTCCAGAGTCCAGAAAATTTATGTACTAAATCCAGGAGCTCTAATTCTGGCCCGTGGGTCAGATCTGGCTTGTGATACTATGTCACTTGGCCTGTGGGGCTCCCCATGGGTCTGGAAATTTGGCAATGGGAGACAGGGCCATCCTTGGGGGTGGGGGCAAATTGGGGAGACTGCCCTGGGCCCCACGCTTTGGGGGGGCCAGGCGGAGCAGCTGCAGGGACTCAGCGCCACTGGCAGCTTCACATCCAGCTGCTCAGCGCACCCGCCCACCACCGTATCCACTGCCAGCTTCTTCACATCTGGGACACGTGGGCGGGGCCCTGCACAGGCTGATTTGCCCCAGCCCTGCACCCTGCTCAAGTCATCTCTGATGGGAGACCAGTAGCACTTTTTTGCTGCCAAATGTCCAGTCCCAGCACAAGATGGGTGAGAGGGGATGACATTGGCCCCCTGGGGGACAGAAAGAGGGTGGTATGTGGGCCAGGGAGGGGACAGTGGGCAGTAGGGCTCAATCTGGTCCACAGATGGCCTGATCTGGCTTGCAGACAGGCTCCAGGTCACTTATCAGGCCTGTGGGGCCAAAAGATTGAGCACCACTGGACTAAATAGATGGGACTGACAACAAGGAACAAAGTAAGGAAGGAGTAGATGCACACAGAGTTGAAGTGACTTGCTTCGGTTCACACAGCAGGTCAGAGGCAGAGGTAGGAATAGAAGTTAGGTCTGTTGACTTGTAGTCCAGTGTCCCAGCCACAAGGCCACGCTGTCTCGAAAATGCTTAGCACTAAAAAAGTTGACTAGGTGATGTTCAAGTTGTAGAGGATTTGCCTTTTTAAAACTTAGGGAAGACAAGCGTAGTGTCTGCCCACCCATGCATGGTTTCATCTTTAGGCGGTGGGGGGGTGCTATTGTGTGTAGTCTTTTGCTTGCAGGCATTAAACAGCTTGTGCATAGAAGTAAATACTAGTATTACCACAAAACAGTCCTTGTATGTAGGGGTTTCAAGTTACCTCCATCCACTAACACTAATTAATTGACAATTTCATCTTACAGATATGCCAAGAGTTCAACAGCACTTGGGCTTGGGAGATGGAGAAGAAAGGATATCTGGAAATGAGCGTTGAGTGCAAACTCGGGATTCTGAAGGTAAAGCATTTGCTATTTTAATGAGTAACCTTTTGTCATTAATAGGCTTGGCATAATTGAACACTTCTCAATCTTGTGGTTAGGTATATTAAATTTGGAACTGATGTAACAAACAGATAGGACCAGGCATAGCTTCTGGTGATTTTATCAATGGGATAAGTCCCAGGAGAATATGATGTTCTCTACAGATATTCCCATACTTTGTACTGAAATTTTCTTGCAATTGCCATTCTGCCTGGCAGAGGGTGTTTAACCACGCAGTATCACTTCTCTTAATGTAAACTGGCTTACCTCAAAATGATTTTGTCTCGGGTACAAAGGTAAGAATTGGAGCTGATCTTTTGATCTTCAACTCATGAGCAGAAGCAGGAGTGAAAAACCTCCACTGGATTACTTCAAAATACCTGAGTTTTACTGTAGATTAAAATACTGAATAAATAATATCCACTGTTCATGTAGGTCATTCATATATAAAAAAAGCATCCAGCTTACACACAAAATGTGGAAGTTACAGAGTTTCAATGATCAGTTTTAAAGGGGAAATAGAAGCATCTATTTTTTTATATATGTATTGCAGATTGCTTTCTTTCTTATGGTTTTACAACATAACAGAGTTCTTTCTGTGGAAGAGAGATGCCTCCACTCTTCTTGCTCCAAAGGTATCTTTACATAGGCCACTAAAAAGAACTAAAAACATATTTGATTTAACAGGAAAGTGTAGAATGGAGATCCCAATCTAGCTCATTCACAAAACCAGTAAGGGCAGGTTTAAGTAGAGTCCCCAAAGTGCACTACTACAAAAATAAAGGTGACTTTTATAATTTCTGTTCTATATTGATGTCTTTAAAATCTGTCTGTATTGCATTTTTTCAGTACCTCTGTGAGTGTCAGTTTGATGACAATCTAAAATTTAAGAATATTATTAATGAGGATGATGCCGACACTATGCGCATTCAGCCAATTGGTCGTGACAAAGATGGCTTAATGTATTGGTACCAGCTGGATCAAGAGCATAATGTTAGGATGTATGTAGAAGAACAAGATGACCAGGATGGGTCTACATGGAAATGCATTGTCAGGTAGGTCTTTTTTTTTCCTGTTGCTTGCTACAAAATTTAAATGTTATTAGTGACTATGCAGTTTAGAAGTTGATTTCACTCAGTCTCCATTTATCAAACAGCAGGTTGATTTCTGGTTGAGTTCTGGTTGATTTATTTTTGTCTTTGAGTACTGAATAGCATGTGTATAACTCTATTCATGAGGAAATTGTTTTTAGGGTAGTAGCTGGTATATAACTTGTTCTTTGGTTCATGGTACCCTTCAGAAAATATATATACAGTATATGTATGAAAGGGAGAATCAGGAGAAGCAGTGGCTTGGGGAGAAGGGGCCTACTGTGTGCTAGCAACATTCAGGACTGGTGAAGCCTTACATAGAGTATTGTGTCCATTTTTGGGCTGACACTTCAAGAAATCTGGGGCAGATTGAAGAGTCCAGTGGAGAGTGACAAAAATAATTAGAGGCCCGGGAGGCATGTCTTATATGAGGAGTGATTATAAAGAGGATGGAGTTGGATTTTTTTCTCAGGGACTGACCAGTTGAGTTTTAGTTTCCTGGAGACACAAAATCACAGTTTAGTCCAAGTAGCCAGGGGCAAACCCTTTTGGAACAGAGCTCAGACTGTGACTAGGGATGAAGTGAAACAGTCCTGCTGAGTGCTGGTGAGGAAGAGGAGCAGAGGCAGAGGGGGAAGGAAGTCCTGAGGTGGAGGGAGGCAGACAGCAGGGGGGGCAGGCACAAGTAGGGGATATGCTGCTTGACCTCCCCACACCACCTGCTTCCTCACTGCCTGCCCCCCTGCAGTGATGGGTGTGTGTAGCTGGGTGAATCTAAGGCAGCCCTCCAATAATTAGATTCTATACATGGAAAAATGAATAACGCCTATACATTTTCTATGTATAGACTCTGATTATCAGGAGTTGTCTTAAATTCAGAGTCATCTTAGATTTAAGTAAATACAGGAGATTTTATTTTTCTATATATACTTTTGGGCCTGGATAAAATAATAGCATCAAGGAAAATCTTAAGAAACATTAAAATGCAGCTTTATAGTACAATTGTTCAACCTCATCTTTTATATGGTTGT
>NW_017729032.1:4704578-4714810 GCF_001723915.1 Gavialis gangeticus | reverse complement strand
ATACTTGTGGGCCTGGATAAAATAATAGCATCAAGGAAAATCTTAAGAAACGTTAAAATGCAGCTTTATAGTACAATTGTTCAACCTCATCTTTTATATGGTTGTGAATCCTGGATGCTGACTTAAGGCAAAAGGAAGAAGGCTGCAAGTAGACAGTAGAAAGGAAAATATTTGGTGCAGTACAAGAAAACGAAATATGGAGGAGAAGACGTAATCAGGAGCTTGTGGACATTTACAAAAGACCTGATGTCTTGGGCAAGATAAGAGCACAGAGAATCAAATGAACAGGGAATATCATGAGAACAGATGAGACAAGGCATACGAGGTTGATTTTGGAAGCTGAGCTGGACAGTATCAAACCTCGAGGCAGACAAAGGCAACAATGGGAAGATAAAATAAAAACTGAGCTGGAAGGGATAAGGGAAGATGCAACAAGGTAGAAGGAGATTATGGAAGATAGGAGGAGATGGAAGGCTGTAGTTAAGGCAGTTGCAGGTCCTTGAGGCCTGGGAGACCAGAAAGAGAGAGAGACATTTGTACTATGGGATAATTTCCAGTGCAAAACCTTTCATTTGGAGTTTATTTAAAATATTAGAATAATTGATTTTTAGATTTTTTTATTTTTTTTTAAAGCAAATGATTGCAAATACTGTCTGGATGCATCTACTCATATGCTTTACTGCAGAGCTAACTAATTAGCTCTGCAGTAAAGCGTCACCATCTATTCTAGATCACACCATCTATTTGTGTGCCCATATCACAAAAAATTAATTGACTGTGCTGTAGGATAGTACTGTCTGGGACAGGTACTATCAGAGTAATTACATGTGCCAAAACACACGTGTAGACAGTGGCCGGGGCTGGTTGGGGCATGAGGATGCTACAGTGAGGGGGCTGCTTGCTGGCTAGCCTCGAACTGTAGCATCCTTCTGTCCCAGCCCCTCTGCAGCATGTTGAGCCAGGGTGAGGTAGCCCTGGGGTAGTAGGTTGACCCCCTGGGTCCCCTGCCAGCCTGGAACTGCTCTGTCCCAGCTCAAAGTGCTGTGATCCCAGGCACACATGTAAACACCTCCCAGGAGAAATAAACTCCAGCGTGAACTGCACCAGAGTCTATTTTTTTGTCCTAATTACACATGTAGATGCACCCTCTGTATTTTAAATTATTTTATGCTTATAGCGTATTTAAACATCTGTAATTTAGCAACTGATGTTGCACAAAATGTTGCATCTCAAAGGCAGTCTCAATGGGTTATATAACATCCCAGGGTTACCACCAAGGAGATTTTAATAATGTGAATAAAGTAAACGCAACAAACCAAATCAAGTAAATGCTAAACTACGTTCACCTTGAATCATGGCTGCTAGGGGCTGCTTATGCTGAGGGAGTCCTGGCATCATGGGTTTCCAGCCAATTAGTGAACTTTAAAACTTGTCCGTATTTCAAGGCTTTTTCTTCCTGTAAACAGAAAAAAAAAAGAAAAAAGAAAAAAAAAATTCTGTCCAAAACAACTTGCTGGGTATTTACTTTGAGAGCAGAAGCATGAGATTTCAAATACTACATCACCCTCTTGGGTTCATTATGCAGATTTCAAACACGTTGTCCGCTCTTGCTGTCAGCTTCCCTGCTTAAATATTTAAATAAGTGGTTTTACTTGCCTGAGCCATATATTGCACATAATTTTTCACCCATAAGATCTGCATCAGTATAGTGACTCATCTGAAACAGTCAAGGTTTTCTTAATGCATAATTAACTGAAGGACCTTTTCAAATCTTTTTGCAAATCCTAAATGTTGTGATCGCCCTTTTCGTTCATAAGTAACGTACTGCATGGCCTTCCAGTGAAGGAATCTGTGTGCTGCTAATGAAGACAAATGGGCGAAAACACACACTCCATTTGGTGTTTTAGAAAACTAATACACCAGTTGTTTAATACCTAGTGGAGGCTTAGGTCCAGTGCAAGTTGTTGGAAAGTGTAGAAAGTTGAGGTCACTTAAAAGGGTCAGAAAGGTGATTTTAGCTTTGTTCTGGATAAAACTGTGAGTTATTTCTTCATAAAATCATGGCCAGTTTGATTGGGCCAGCTGTGTCACTAATCTTGTGTGTAGTTTGAACTGCATCATTCATCTATACAGGGGTGATCTTGATTTAAAAAAGAAACCATTTGTGCAAGCCAATAGGAAGGTTACCAAACAACTCATTTCTTTCCTTTGTCATTTAGAAGCCGAAATGATCTGGCTCAGACACTCGAGCTCCTGAAAGCACAAATTGATCCTGCACTGTTGAAAAACAACAACCAGCAGGACAGTTCATCACGTGAAAGCCCAAGCCTAGAAGATGAAGACACCAAAAAGGAAGAAGAAACATCTACCCCAGGTTTTGTATCCTTATTTTTCACCAAGCTTTAGATGTTGTGCTGCATCAGTTTGAATTTTCAACCTCCTGAAAAGAAAAAGTTCTAGAATTGAGGTTTTTTCCGCTGTCCTTTTGAGCTGTATACAATGTTTGAACTGTGTACAAGGAATAAACATCCTGTTGTTTAATGATAGTTTTAAATGCTAATTATCTAGAATACATGAATCTGTTTTATACATCTTATTGTTCAAAAGAATTTGGGAGGAGTACTCAATTTATTTGGAAAACAAATTATACATACAATCCTTCTTTTAAAATAGTTTACCTTTGTTTTTGCTGTACATTTTGAGTTATATTATTTTACAGTCTTGACATTTGCTCTTTTGTATTTATTTATCTTTCTTCCATTTGTTGTGTACTGGGTTTTCACCCAACCTTTCACATTCCTAATGGACATCAAATTTTTTTCTGTTGATGCAGTACTATAATTCAGGGGTTCCCAACCTTTTTATGTCCCGCCTTTGGCAAACCATGGACTGGAAGTGACTGTGGACCAGCAAACTGCGGACCAGCTATGACCGGCATACTGCGGGCAGGCAGCCAACCCTTTTTTATACTCAGTATAAAAAAGGATTGGCTGCCAGTCTTCAGTATGCTGGTCACTTCCAGTCCGCAGTTTGCTGATCTGTGGTCACTTCTGGTCCAGCAGCCAACCCTTCAGGCCGTGGCACGGGGGTTGGGAACCCCTGCTAATTGTTTTCAACATAACACTACATCTGTTGTTTTACTTTTGCATTTATACTATAAATTATGGGTTGTTTCCCCAAACCTTCTGTAACCTATTTTGAAAATGAGAGAGGTGCTCTCAAAATAATTCTGAATAGTTGGATTTGACTTGATTTAATAATGAATTAATTAAAATTGAATTAATTAATATTGACTTGAATTAATATTGACAGTAAAGACCTATCGGATAACAAGTTAACTGTTCCTATCTTGTTTTTTCTTATCAGTGAAGAACCGCTATTCCTCGTTGCTTTATTACTGCCAATTTTTGACATGTTTGATGCAGATGTTTTTAATAGGAATCAGTGAATCTTAAGTCATCTTAAAATCTGTTTAGCTGAATCAGTTTTAAACCTTTTAGAAAATGTCCCTAGTTTAGAAAAATCTCAAGGTAGCATGGCATACAAATCCATCAAGAACCCCTAACACCACTACTTGTTGCTTGACTAGCATACGATGTATGTAGCTAACAGAGCTTGCAGTGCTATGCACAGGGGCTTTGTCTGTAACAGGTATTAAGTTTATTTGTAATTTAATTGGATGGTTTAAGCACAGACAGTTCATTACAACAGGTAGCACTGTTCTACACTGGTGAAGTTAAGAACTGGTGTTCGTCCTGTGCTCTAGGCCAGAAGTGTCACACTCTCTAGGGGCTCCTTACAGGCTAGATCTGGACATAGTAGGGTGAGTGGCAGCAGTGGCAGAGAACTGCCCTTGTCACTTACCCCATGCTGCCAACACTTACCCTGGCCAGGCTCTGTGTCCTGGATTTTGGCTCTGGATGCTGCCCCTGAGTTCCCAGCCCCTCTAGAAGTCCCAGGAGCCAGGCAACACAGCTCCAGGGGCTGAATTCAGCCTGCAGGCTATTTGTTTGGTACCCTGGTCTGGGCATTGTTCTTAGAAACAGTGTATTCTGGGAAGTCAAAAAAGGCCTTCCAGTATTTTGTGGAATTATAGTAGAAGAACTGGTAGAATTATTTTACTTTGTCTTCACCCCCGCTTGCATTAAAGTAGTCCAGAAAGCAACCGTTTAAACTGCTCCCCTTCCTAAATTTGCTTACTTCCCTGAAATAGCATTTAGACAACTTGCAGAACAGATGAAGTTGTTTTTTCTACTAGATGTGAAATGCTTTATGAGTGATCTAGGAAGTTGAAGTGGTTCTTAGAATGGTAGCTTTCTTCAGGAGAGACAAGGATTAGAATTGCTGTTGCCTCCTCGTATTCTGGGGAGAGAGTAGCTAAGGGAAAAAAAGAAGAGTGAGAGATTGAGGTCCTGGATAATGAGGAGGGAAGAGAAGACTGAAAAAAATAGAGGAAGATGAACCAATGTAGTTGCACTCATTTTTTCTTGGGTAGCTACACTGTAATAAGTTACACCAGCGTACAGCTGTATAGTGCATTTCTGGTTCTAATACAAGTAATTCCTTAAAACATTTTCAGATGAAATATTTGAAAGTAGAGTTTCAGGTCTTCTCTCCTTAGGTTTTGAGTAATAAATGTTCTAGAAGCAATAGACTGCCATTCATTATGGCTAAAAGGTCAGCAAAAAAGAGAGACAAATTTGGAACTTTCCTGAATTCTTTGTTAGGTTTAGATGTTCTTGCTTTTAATTCAACAACTGCAATTCCCTTATATTTTATAGATAATATTTGGCAGTCATTTTGTTAATGCCAGCATCAGAGGAGACAGACTCTTAATAATTTCTGTAGGAAAGGCTCATTTTGATTATTAGAATGTACTGTTAGCTTGATTTTTTTTTTTTAACATCCTAGAATTTTTCTGGTTCTTATGTAATAATTGTTTTCTTATGTTCACAGAAAAGGAATTAAAAATAAAAGAAGAAAAAAAGACAGTGGAGGAACAGTCAAAAGAATTAGAAAGTCTTCCTCCACCTACTACCACAGAAGATGGAAACATGATTAAAGTGGAGAAAGTAGAAGAAAAGGAAATTATAAAACTTCCGGTTATCGTAAAACTAGAGAAACCCCAAGAAAACAATGAGGAAAAGCAGATTATCAAAGAAGAAAGCGATTCCTTTAAAGAAAACGTCAAGCCTTTTAAAGCAGAAGTAAAGGAAATGAAAGTAGACCCAAGGGATTTAAGAGAAGTAAAAGGCAGCACAGATAAAATAGTTCATGAACCTGAGAGATTAGACTTTTGTGTCAATGTCAGAACTCCCCAGGAAATTGTGGAGAAATCTGTGGAGGAAAGTGAGAAGCTGAAAAATGACCAACAGGCAAAGATCCCGCTGAAGAAGCGGGAGATCAAATTGACCGATGACTATGACAGCCCAATCAAGGGCCCCTTGTGTAAATGTGTTACTCCCCCAAAAGAGGTCTTGAAAGAGGAAGGGAAACCAGAAGAGGAGGCTTTTAAGCGTGTTCCTACCATTACTGCATTATGTCCTGATGGGAAATTACTAGTCAATGGAGAGGTTAGCTGTGAAAAAGCCCCAAATGTCACCCACAATAATAAGTCAGAACACTCCATCACCATGAAGGAAGAGAGCAGCAGCTCATTCAAGGAGAAAAATGGTATAAGTGGGGAAAAAGTACCAGACTGTTTAAACTCTGTTTGCAGAATTGTGAAAATATGTGAGGTTGAAAAAACTGTGATGCCTGTGGGAAAAGAGGTAGCAACTACAGTGTCTGAGATTGTTAGTCAGAAAGTGCCTTTAAAAGTGGAATCTAGTCCTACGGAAAAGGAGTCCCTTGACAGTATGACTTCTGAGATAATAGTGGAAGAGGCCTCAAAAACTGTAGACTGCCCCAAGAGCCCTGAAGAGAAGCTAATTTTGAAAATTAAAAAGGACAGAAGACTTCCACTTAAGGACAGCTTAGAAAAGCTTGAAAAGTCTATGAAGACATCCACTCCTAAAGAGCCACCCAAGGTGGATGTACCAGATGATGAGGGTCTGAAAAGCAAAAGTGAGTCGGAGAAGAAACCTGATTCTCCCAGAGCTGCTGAAACACCTCCATCATCTACTTCTCTTGTTGTTTCAGGCAAGCCTGTTTCAGAACAAGAGGGCTCTGACTGTAAAAGTACACTCCCTTGTGACAGCAAAGTACAGGAAAAATCAGACTGTGAAAAGCCAACAGAGGAATTGGAAGTTTCCATGTCAGAACCAGATAAACTAGATAACGCCCAAATCTCTAATGCAGAGGACACTTCAGAGACTGAAAATGAATCTACAGCACAGAAAAGCAAATTTAAATATAAACTGGTTTCTGATGAGGAAGGCTGTATTACAGATAACAAGGAGATAACCTCGGAGAGGCAGAAAGAAGGAATTAAATTAACAATCAGGATCTCTAGCAGAAAGAAAAAGCCTGATCCACCCCCAGAGGATGCCAATGCTGGTCGTACGTTAAGGAGGAGTCCAAGAATATCTAAACCTACTCCAAAAATTGTGGAGACTCGGGATCTGAAACCTGACAAAAAACGAATTGAAGATGATGAGGAGAAAATGGCAGCAGGGCAGAAGCAGGACCGAAAAGAGGATGTGAAAAAACAGGAGAAGGAGCCTAATGCTAAAGTCAGCAAGGTAACATGATCATAGGATGTAGGAGGAGATAGCTTAACTCTAAGGAGAAACCACATTTGCATAGGAATGGTGAGAAGTATGCTGTTACAGTGAACTTGTGCATGTGACGGACTCGTAATTTGGCTAGTACAGGTACTGATTTGAAAACAGCTCCAGGGAGAGTGCTAATTATTAGCATCATCATTTATACATTTCCAGATTCCTACATGAACCCTACCTTTAGAGTAACTACTGCAAATTAACAGGGGTATCTTCTTTTGGAAAATAAGATACTCAGATGTTCAGGTTGTGTTGAAGTGATGTTGTAGCTATTGTGGTCCAGGGAATCTGCAAGGAGCAAGGATTTTTGTGGGTGATATTTTTTATTGAACAAATGCATCCCAACTGTGCAGTGTGTCCAATAAAACATATCGCCTACAAAATTCTTAGGTTCTTCAGGATATTTTGAAGCCTATAGGTTAGATGTCAGATTAATAAGCTTATGAATATTTATTGTATTGCATATACGGATGCTTGATTGGTGAGTTTGATGACAATGATGAACAGATGGGGACTGAAAAAATTAAAAAGAGTATAGTATTAGCGCTCTGCAGAATTGAACTTGAGTTTTGTTTTTCAGAGTAACTCTTTCAGTGGGGTTATGAAGGAAATTCTTAATTGTCAGTTTTGCCCTAGATTGGATCTGGGTTTCATTTTGGGCAGGGGAAAATATACTTTCCCTGAAATGCTTCTGCCTTGCAATCAAAGCTTTCAAAGTTTGAAGGGTAGAAATAATTATAAGCCTAAAGGAAGACTATACAAAACGTGTGCATACAGCTTGCTTCTAGCTCTGTGTAATTTTAACTCCTTTTATTTCTTTTGAGCCACATACCTTCCTGAAATGATGCATTAAAAAGGAAAGAGGCGGTTTTTTTTAAGAACAAGTGCACATAATTGATGTGACAGTGTTGACTTGAAATCCAGTTAATTACAAAAGATGAATGAATTGTTGTTTCAGGTGCCACACTTCTGAGTCTGCCTACTGACTTCTGTAGTTCTACAAACCCTGTTTCCTATTTTTAAAAGTTTCCTCCCCTGTCATGCATGAATCTTTCTCACAGCCTGAATGCAAAGGTGACTTCACAGTGTGTAAATGCTATAGAGGAAGGACTGTCAAATACTTAAAATAAACTACAAAAGTAGTGAGATTTCTCTCCTTTTAGTCCTAATATTCCTAGATGCTACAAGTGAAGTAAGATGTTCACATGTAAACAAGCGAGTGTTAAAATGAAGTCTTTTTGAAAGACCTAGTGATCTAAATATAACTTAGTGTTCTAGTTAGATGTAAAAATTAATTCGCTTTTAGGAGAGGTTTGAGTTTGGAGCTCTAGTATAAAAACACGCATGCCCATAGATAGCTCTTTTAGCTGGTTCGATAAAAATCATGGTGTTCTTAAAGAGAAAAAAAAGCATTATTGCCTCTTTAAATATAAGCGCAATACATTTCCATTTTTAAAAATAAATGTCTTTAAACTTAAATTTGAAGTTTTGACCACTCGTGTTAATGAATTTTAAAAAATATTCAGGGATGTATCTAGTAGCTGTATTGGTCTGAGACAAAAAGAAATGCAAAACTCTAGAACTCTTGGTTCAGAAATGATACCTTTTATTACACCAACTAAGAAACTTTGAAAAAAAATTAAAAAGAGATTTTTTTTTTTGGTGATTCCTTAGCTGGTCTAGTAAAAGACATCATTTTGGAACCAAGAGTTCTAGAGTTTTGCAAAAAATATTCAAGCATTTTGTGCTTGCAGCTGAAGTTTTAAAGAAAGTAAAATCACTGAATTGATGGGAATTATTGACTAAGCACCTGGAGTAAGAATTTATTGAATTGCTAACTGAGCCTTTTAGTCTGCATGTCTGTAGGAATGTTTGGTTTGTTTCAGTTTATTTACCTACTTTAGTTTAAGTAGTTCATTTGGAGTTGAAAAAGCAGGAACATTTGTTTTTCTTTCCAATCCACAAATAAACAAGAGGGTAACATCTTCCAGTTCTAAAATCTTGAAGGATTGCCTGACCAGAAACAATCAGTTCAGTCAGTTACCTACAGGTAATACTTCCTTTAATAAATCAGTTTTAAATGCACAACACATTGGGCATGTCCCCACATGCAGGGGTGTGCGCTTGCAGTAGGGAAAAAAAGTAGTGATACAAATTTATGTCACATTTTGGTGCTGCGCACAGCCATGGATGTGTGCTTTGGTGCGGGGCAAAATGCCCTGCTTTGGGGAAACTGCTGTTTCCCTGCTCCTACTGGCTCCTGGAATGCTAAAGAAGCCAGGGGGAACTAAAGGAAGGGAGATGCTCTGGCTAGAGGTGCACCGATACATCGGTCTGATATTGGATTGGCACCAATATAAAGGAAGTTGACTGTATTGGAAATCAGCTTTTTTTGCCTGATGTGGCTGGTAATTTGGCCAATAAATGCCCCGTGCATGCGCGGAGCCACAGCACAACATGTAGGTGGTGAGGAGCACAGCCCAGCAGCTTGGAGAGCTGCATCCAGCTGGTAAGTCTGTTGTGGTGGGAGGGGGAGGGAAGGGGCATGGGGAAGGTTGATCAAAGCTCCCACAGTGAGGGACGGAGTGGAGTTGAGGCTTGGGCAGGAGCTATCCAGCCAGGGCAGGACAGGAGCTATCCAGCTGTGGTGGGGCAGGGTGTGGGACAGAGTCGCAGCTTATCTGCGGGGGTGGCTCCTGTCACTGTATGCACCTCGGGAAGGCATCAGGGACATGTACCTCTTGATCTGTGTGGGGCAAGGGCAGGCTGCTGCTGCGGGCTGGGACCAGGGCTGCACTGGGCTCTACCTGGGGGGGCAGGGTTGGGCCAGGCTGTGCTTGGAGCAGGGCAGGCGACTGTGCTGGGAGAAGTGCTTGAGGGGGGGCTATGATGAATTTTGGGGTGGCTGCAGCCCCCTCCATAGCTCCTCTCCCAACGTCACCCGCACCCGCCCTGAACACAGCCCGGTCCAGCCTTATTTCGGAAAGAGCTCAGTGCAGCCCTGGCCCCAGCCCGCAGCGGCAGCCCTCCCTGCCCCACACATAGATCTGGGGGCACCCCCCCCATGCCCTCCCCCGTTGCGTGCAGTGGCATGAGCTGCCTCACCCCCCTGCCCCCCCAGACAAGCTGTGTCTCCATCCTGCGCCCCACCCCACCACAGCTGGGCAGTGCCTGCCCCAGCCCCACTCCCTCCCTCACTGTAGGGACCTTGATTTGCCCCTCCTTCTCTTTCCTTCCCGTACCCCTTCCACCCCAGCAGACTTACCAGCCGGACGCTGCTCTTCAATGTACCGGGCTGTGTTTTAGAAATCGGATTGGTATCATCCAATATGGTTCCTTAAAAATCAACTATTGTATCAGCCCCAAAAATCACTATCGGTGCACCCCTAGGTCTGGCCAGCAGCTAAGTGTTTCCTGGGAGGACTAAGCCTCCATGTGTGCCCGCTCACACTCCTGTGGTGTGTGCCATGCCTCTTTTTTGCAGCATTTTTTTTTTTGCTACAGAGATTT
>NW_017729032.1:4682090-4704472 GCF_001723915.1 Gavialis gangeticus | reverse complement strand
GCAGCATTTTTTTTTTTGCTACGGAGATTTCCCAGTAGCAAATTTTGCCCCCACACTGCAAATTTGTGGTGCAGGGCATGTTTTAACATGCCAGGCATGCAGTTTCTGGGTCTGCAAAGAGGTTTGCAGTGTCAGAAACTGCATGTGCCTGCACATCTGCATCCAGCCATTCTGTTCAATTTGTTTTTCTTTATGTACATTTAATATAGTTTTATATATTAAAAGCATTTTTGAAATGCTGCGTTGTGAATTTTTAATTGAATTCCAGTTTCTGTTGAAATGCATCTTGATACAAAGCACAAGTAAAATAATAAATCATCTAGTAAATAAGAAACATGTCTCACCATTTGCTAAAATAATACAAAATATAAAAATCAACAAACAGAATAAACGTGTAAAACTGTATGGTTGCCTAGCTAATTATATGCACTTGTTATATATTATCTCCTGGTTGGTAAAAGATAAAAAAAAAAGTATCAACCAAAAATAATCTTTCTTAGAAAAATAAATAAAATGTAGAAATGTGCAAAACAAGATTTAAGTCGATTATTTGAATCAGGGTTTCCTGCTTACTCATTTAAATCATAATGAAAATTTAATCGCTTTAAATCACTTCCTCCTGCCTTTCGTATATCTTCCTCCTACCAGCTCACACACTGAGGGAAGTCCTCATGATGAAAGCAGTGCATCTCTTACCACGCTGTTATGATACTAAAAGTAAAAATCAGAGCTATTTTTCTCTATTTCCGTTTCATAAAGGAAGCTGTTTGAAAAGTTCCCTTTCAGACTGAGGAAGGGCAGCTTTTAAATGAGGCTTGCTGTACTCTGGAAATGAAAAGTTTCTTTGTTCAATTTGTCACAATCATAGTGCAAAATTCCCTTGACAAGAAAGTGTGATGGTGATGTTTTTTTAAAAAGAGCTATCTTCACACATTTTAAATCTTTAATTTGAAAATTCTCTTTGCCTGTACATTTTAACATCATTTCTTCTTTATGTTCAAGTATTTGTGTAAGCATTTTGGGACTCCACCAAAGATGATTGCATATTGAAGCTGCTCTACTACATTTTCTCACTGCTGTTTTGTTTGCTTAAAAAAGACTAACTGGTTTCTAACTTAGAAACCTGCAGCAGAAATGATGAAGCAGTGTACGTGGCCTTCATTGTGTTTTATCTTTGTAACGCCAGGTCACACAGAAAAGCAAAGTTCGGTGGACGGGTACACGAACGCGTGGGAAATGGAGATATTCAAGTAATGACGAAAGCGAGGAATCTGAGAATGAAGAAAACTCAGGGGAGGGCTCAGGGGAGGAGGAGCAAGAGGAAGAAGAGGAACCTGCACCTGCAGATGATGATGAACCATGCAAGAAGTGTGGCCTTCCCAATCATCCAGAGCTAGTATGTTACTGATCTACAAAACATTTTAACAGGAAAACGCTTCAGTTCAGGGCCCTGGAAGTGCTGCTTTTTTATGCTAGTTTCATTTAAAACAATCACTTGCTTCTGCTACAAGAGCTTTCTTCTGAGATGGAGTGGTGTTTCTGAAGAACTGTGCCCCTTGGAAGGGGAGATGGGACAGGGTTAATAGGTAGTAGTAGTCAAGAGACATGATCAGGACTGCAATGCTTGTATTAGGGTGGCTGCTGCACACAGTTCTGTAATGTCTTGGCTCCATCATCAGTCTTGGAGGCAAGCTGGAGAATGCCCCTCTCCACATTCCCTCACTTCCCTTCTCCCACCCGCATCCGACCCCACTCTTGCTAATTATGTTGATGTTAGGCTAAGGAGGAGATGCCAGTGATCTGAATCCAACTTGATCTCTTCAGCCTCCTACAACAAATCTCTGCCTTGCTCTCCCCAGCTCTGAGTCTAGTGCTGGCAAGAGTGCTAGGAGAAAAGTGCTTGAAGAAAGATCGTTTAAGGACTACATTTTCAGAATATAGCAATATGTGGTTACCTGTATAAAGCAAAGCTTGTTTAAATTGTAGTTTTCAGTGTTCAACAGCTGCAAATCAGAAGCTCATGTTGAATGGATGCTTTATCAACAAACTATATAGACTTCTAAGTGCAGTGTATGGCATAATTCCCTTGACCGTTGCATAAAATGATGTTTTTGAAGTTTAAATCATAGGCTTGCATCCCTGTGGCCTGGGCTTTAGATAGATATAGAGGGAGAAATTTAATATATATATTATTTGGTTAGTCTATAAAGGTGCGTGTCTGCCCTGCCTTTCAATCTGGAAGATTCCTGAGTTACACTGAGCCAGGGAAGTTTGTTGTCAAACCATTTATCTTATCTTGCTCCTAATTCAAAAACAGTTTTAAAAATATTCAAACTGGTTTTATTTTTGTGGGGTTTTTTTAAGAGCAACTAGGTGAGAAGTTTGTAAAAGTTCTTTCTTATTCAGTTTCACTGTGTTTCTGCAGTAAAAATAAATGTTCTATCTCCCCAAAAACTATAATGGAAGAACATTAAGGTTGCAAAATCAAGTGCTTAGAAGTTAGGAGATGCCAGAATGCAAGTTGTCTGTACAAGTAGCTGGTGAAGATGATGCGTGTCAGGGGTTGGACTAGATGACTCTCAAGATCCCTTCTTACCATATGATTCTGAGTGTATCTTACAAACAGAGCTCTCTTTTGAACTGGTGTGTGTTCTTATGCAGTAAGGTATCTAAGGATCATCACTTACAAGTTTCCAGTTATGAGTTTGTTTTTTCAATATTGTAGAATGCTAAACATTATAATATTATAAATGGAGTGCAAATCAAGGAAGAGAAGTATTTCCTGAATATCAGGAAAGATGTTGACACAGAAATTCATTGGCATATCGCATTATCTGCACATGGAAGTGTTGAAAACCCCGTTATTTAAGGCAGTTACTGTTAACTTGAATATAGGACTAAGTAGTATGCTGTAGAGCAGTGGTGTCAAACATACAGCCTTTGAGCCAGATCCAGCCCACAGAGTTGCTTCATGGGGCTCGCCACGCTACCCATGGGCCAGGGAATAAGGGGGAGTGGCTAGCAGTGGGGAATGGACTGCCACGGAATCTGGTGGACATGACCACCGGTGGCAGGAGAACAAACAAGGGCTGTGCAGCAATGCTTCTGTGGCCATCTAGCTCACTATCACTTGCAAGCCTCTGCCATGATGAGCAGCTGGCTGGCCTGTAGTTGCCTGCATTACTGCTGCTGCAGTGGCTGCTACCACCACCCCATACCTAGGCCAGATCTGGCCTGCAGGGAGCCCTGTTGTCCAGATCTAAGCTGAGGCCCAAGGTGAGTTTGATACCCCTGCTCTAGAGAATGAACCAGGAGGTCTTCTCTGTTTTTAGTTTCTGCAGTTCTGATTTCCCAGTAGTTGTCATTGAACTTGAACACCTGTATATGTCTAGCAAATCATAACTGTCCATCGTAACACTGATCCACACACTAAGCATTCTTTTATTTATATGACAGATATGCAAGCACAGTTGATATAACTTTAGTAGTTCCTTGGGTGAACTATATACTGGTATTCCAGTGGACACACACAGCGTTGTCAGCTCCTATGTAATGCAGCAGAGGCATCTCGAGTTTACCCAGTTGAATCAGTTTGCATTGTAACAAATACCTAATTCCACATCACACTGAGTCTGTGAGCAGTCCAGGGTGGTGCACTTCTGCATGTGTACAGATGATAAAAAAAAAATCTAGAGTGAAGGCTGCAAATCCTGGTACATAACAAAATAACAGATGTCTCCCTTTTTGGAAACACTTCCAGGAGTAAGTGGTTTTGGAAGTTCTTGGGGCTTGCATAGTTTAAAGTGCTTATGTAAAGCCTTCAACACTGTCTGGAAAGTATCTCTAGTAGTTGTTCCCCAAGGGCATCAATGATCCTGTGTCCAAAGTGATAGCAATCTCTTACTTTCTTTCTGCAGATACTGTTGTGTGACTCTTGTGACAGCGGATACCACACAGCCTGCCTTCGCCCCCCACTGATGATAATCCCAGATGGAGAATGGTTCTGTCCACCTTGCCAGCATGTACGGATTCTCATTGACTGTTGTCTTTCATCTTCTTCATTCCCTGCTCAATGTTGTGATTCACTGGGAGACCAGCACCATTTTTCTCAATTAAGAATTAAGCCATGGTTTGGGTTGTAGTGCATTAAACTGAATTCTGTAGGAAGATAACCTTTACCTCATGCCTTTCTTAATAGATGACTATCACATTGCTAATGTGTAGACAGGAGAGTTCAACAGAGTCAGTTTCTGTCAACCTTTTGAAAAGGTTACCTCAAAAATACTGTAGAATTGGAATCATTTAAGTCTACTCGATTTTTTCCTGGTAGTGTTGTAGCCGTGATGGTCCCTGGAAAATTCAAGAAGCACAGGTTTTTTTTATATCTTTTATTGGAATAGCTGTAGATTTGGGAGAGATGGTAGACAAGCTTTTGTGCATAAAATGCCCTTCCTCAGGTTCATGAAAAGCAGATACATCCCATGCTAGATACCAGGTAGAACAGTTATTTTTGTTGAATGCTTTTATGTTAATAGAATAGATCATTTAAAAAGGAAAGTGGTCAGTAAAGCTGTGGAGCAAAAATAAGTTAGCAAAAGTATTTACAGACTAGGGAAAAACAGTTGCTTTAGATAAACCTAATGTAAAAGAGCTATATTACTCCAAAGGTAAGAGTGGCTATTATAGTGGAGCAAAGAGACATTAACAGAGGGAGCTGGTGAGTTATAATGGATTAGAAAACTGTTGCCTGTGTTAAATCCACATTTTTTGAGGTCCGGCAAAATGATGAATTTTTGTTCCCAGGCCTGTCTTGCTCTCCAAATGGTACGAGACCCTGGCTAAATGACAAAAGCAAAACCTGCCAACGCCGCTCCATTACCACCACAATCAACACACCCCATGACAGCATTGTCAGAATCTGTGCATCTTACAGAGGCCCATCACAAGTGCTATGCACCAGTTGCCCTCATGGAAACTATATAGATGAAACTGTACAGTTGCTATGATGCAGGCTGAATTCTTGTAGAAAAATGATAAAGGATAGAAATAGCCAGTCAGCAGTGGAAGAGAGAACAGCCACTCTATCTCCAAACTCACAGACTTGTCCTCAGATGAAACCTATGCTGTATCATCAGAAGATGAGCCTGGGAACAAAAGTTCAGAACTTTGCTGGACACCAAAACTATGGATTTGACATTGACAGTGAATTTGTTTCCTGTCTTCTAACCCCTCTGTTCTTTACATGTGATAACAGCCCTCTTTCCTTTTAAAAAATATTATTCTTTACATAATTTAGTTTACCTACAGGAACTAGACTTCTTTTTTTTTTTTGGTCTGGTTTGTAAGCACACAGATTCACAGAAGTTTAGGGCTGGAAGGGCCCTCGTGAGATTATTGAGTCCAGTCCCCCTGCTCTGGGCAGGAAAGACTGCTGGGGTCAAATAACCCCAGCAAGGTGCATGTCCAGTCTCCTTTTGAAGATCTCCAGGGTAGGCAAGTACTCACTCTTTGCTTCACAAGTTTATTGTTCATTTCCCTTTCTAAGTGATCAGTTTCATTAATGTAATAGTATTAAACAAAAGTAACAGTTCTAGCTGGTATTTATCTGTTTCTTTCCCAAAACTGTGGAAGGGCAATTTTTGTCCAAAAGTTTCTCTTAACCTCTTTCTCAAATATAAAGTTAGTTCGATAAAAGCTATTAAATCTGGCTGCTTTAATTTTTCCTATAAAAAAGAATGAATACTGTCAGCTGGGCTGGTGGGGAAGTGTATCATCATTCAAAGGAAGCAGGAGCTCTGCTTGAATATCCCTTCTGGTTCCACACATACTTGCCTGCAATCTGGCCAGTTGTCCGTTGTAATCCAACAGCAGCATGATCTTACTGTGCCTGTTGCTCTCTGCTGAGAGTGCTGTCAATGCCAGCAGCAGGCAAGTGGCAGTGCTTTCTGTGATATGGCTCTCTCTTACCACAAAACATTTCAGTGCAAATGTATAGCGTCATTTGAAATAAATTTATTGAAATGGCAAGTTCTGCCTTGTAGAGTCTTGGCATAGTATTGGCCAGACCACATCTAATGCTATTTTTGCTGCATTATTTTGGGAAGGCTTATGTACAATTCAGAAGCAGTCTTGTAGATCTTCTATCCCAGCTCTGATTCCAAAATACATCATAGTGTGTAAGTAATGCTTTTAAGTGCGTGGTGCTGTCAGTACTATGGCATTAGCATCTCTGAAATGGTCTAGTTCCCCTCATTTACAAGACTTCTAAGGGTGGCTCTAGACATTATTCCACTTGCAGCATTGTTTTCCTTGTATGATGAAGACATTGCACCATGTGAACAGCTTCACATGCACAGGGCAGTCTGTCAGGAGAAGGGAAAAAGGAATTAGAGCTTGCACTGCTGCTGCTGACCATCTAGAGGAGCTTTCCTTGGTCAGCAGCACCACTGAAAGAATTAGATGACTACTAAGGAGTCATCCCCCAGGACCCCCACAGCTTCCCCAAAAAGCAAGCTGGGGGGGGGGGGAAATCTTCCCCCCTCCCTCGCATGGAGCCAGGGACACCCTGCTGGGCTGGGTCTAAAGCAGAGCCTGGGTCTCCCAGACAGCAGCAAGCTGGGGGTGGGTAGGATTTCCCCCCCACTGCAGGGAGCTGGGGATATCCTGCCCAGCTGGAGCAGATCCCAGGTCTCCTGAGCGGTAGCAAGGGGACACACTCACCCCATCCTTCCCCACACAAGTGCAGGAAGCAGGGGATGTCCTGCCTGGCCACAGCACAGCCCTGTCTGCTGGGAAGCAGCAAGCATGGGGAGGGAGTCCCCCCATGTACTTGTTGGGTAAAGATGGGGTTGGTCCCCCAATCCGTCTTGCTGCTGCTCAGGAGACCCGGGATCTGCTCCAGCAGGGCAGGGTATCCCTGGCTCCCTGCACAAGCAGGGGACAGTGAGAGGGAAATCCTTCTCCCCAGCTTGCTGTTGTTCAGAAGACCCAGGCTCTGCTCCAGCCTGACAGGGTGACCCAGGCTCCTTGCATGGCTGGGGGGAGTACTGGGGGAAGGATTTCCCCACCCCACCAGCTTGCTTTCTGGGGAAGCCCTGGGTCTCTGCTGGGCTGTGCTGTGGCCAGGCAGGGTATTCTCCACTGCCTGCACTTGTGTGGGGAAGGATGAGAGGTGCCCTCCACTTGTTGGTGCCCAGGGTGCTCCAGCATGGCAGGGGTGTCCCTGTTCATCTACTCTGTGCTTGCATGGAGTGGGGGTGGTATTTGTAATGCAGGCTCCTGCTGGGTAGGGGGGGGGATGAACCTAGGCCTTTGATTAGAACTATGCTGGGACAGGCATTTTCTCCTCGTTCTTTTTCAGAGAAGTTTACCCTGGAGGTGGAGCAATGCACCCTCAGATTCCAGAGGACCAGCAGATAGCCATCACACGATATATTTCTTGCTACACCTGCAAATTAAAGCTGGGTAGCAACCGGCTGTAAAATTAATATATTTTTTTGAGGTCTAACTTTATAGCTGGTTGGAGCTTTTAATAGCGTGATAGGTGCTTTGCACATGTAGCTGGTCTCAGTTAATTGTGCAGTTAACTAGTTAATTTCACGGTAACTGTGACATGTATAGGGGGCCTAATGGTCACTGATGTGGCTGCTGTTAGAAGCCTTGAAAGTAAAGGGAGATAGCAGCTGTAAAATCCACTGGCTCCTGTCATTTTCAAGGCTTCAAGCTCATTGACAGCTGCTTCGCTTTAACTCTTTCCAGCTCAGCTGAAGGGAGTGAAAGAGGTTATGTATTTAGCTGGTTTATGTATTACACCAATATGTAGATTACTGGATTTTGTTACAACATAAACAATAGATAACACATTGGGACTTCCCTTGTGTTATGTAGTTGAGCAAATAACGCAGTTATCCAGTATGCAGATACATGCAGTGAACCATATATGTATTCATTTACACACGCACACAGAACTGAGGATTAGTGTGTGTGTGTTTGTCTCAGTATATGTGAATTATAACTTAATCCACATATTCTTTGAAATTTGTGAGGCTAGACAGAAAGTAAACTGGAAATAATTGGGAAGAATGTTCATTCTGAAGACTCTCATGTTTCATAATTGCTCTAGGCAGGAAGCATTTGACAGTAGACACCTGTTACTAGGTTTCTGTACTTCTGTGGGAAGATGATTGCAGTTTTTACAAAAGTACCTAAAATTGAAGAAAACTGACCCCTGCTTTGTTCCTGAAATATGCTCCTCCAGCCTAAGAAGTATGTTGTTGCTATGCTACTGGATCTCTGGCAGAGATTAAATGAATACAATACCTTAACTTATTTAAAGGGAGAGAGGCAAGGATTTTTGGTGATACCTTTTATTGGATCACCTGTATAGTTGGGAGAGCTGTTAGACAAGGCTTTGGGCATCAAGTGCCCTTCTTCACAGTTGAGCATCTCAGACGTCTCTTGGACCATCATGGCTACAACATTTCAGGCCTTCTTAAAGGGAAAGAAAAGGTTGTCCTTTTACCTATCACTGTGGTAAACATGAAAACAACAAATGAAGATTTTGAATAAATTTATTACATGAGGCTTTTTGCTTATGAGAGAAACTAATACCATGTATTATCTCCCCAGAAATTACTCTGTGAGAAGTTAGAAGAACAGCTGCAGGATCTGGATGTTGTCTTAAAAAAGAAGGAACGTGCGGAGCGAAGGTATGAACCCTTAATTGGTTGTGTTTGCTAACAGCTCACAGCAAGTTGCTAGGTAATTGCAATAGTAATTGATCAAGCTTTAAAAGAAGCTGAAAACATGTATTAATGAGATCTTGCATCAGTAAGGCTGTTTTTGATCAATACTTGGGGACTTCTCATTAATCAGAGAATTTGTTCCTGGCAGCAAAACTGGAGGTTTACAAGAGGTGAGACAGAAGCCCAATAATTAAAAAGATGAAGCAATGTATTTGTATTAAGGCTTGGTCACAGTGTCTGGACACAGTTTCATTCTTCCTGTACTTGCAGCTAAATGGTTTTCAGCACTGGCTCAGCTGTACCAATTGTCAATACCCTTGGTCAGCAATGTGTAAATCTCCTAGTGTAAGCAAGTTCTAAGTCATTTGACTTTGCCACCAAAGTCTCTTCCATTAATGTGTGTTACAGACTCTTCTTGCCTAATATTAGTTTAAACTTTGTTTGCGCTCTACAGTTGCATGCTTACAGGCTGCAGGAAGTAAGAACAGCTGTAACTTAATAGAGTAATGCGTGCATTGTAGCCATTGTCTTAGAATAATAGGAAAGTAGGTCTGGATGGTTACTGTTAGTGTAAACCTGTTCTGTATGCTTGCAAATAGCATTTTCCCAGCAGTTTCAGAGAATTGTGGGTACCTGTCCCCCAACTGCCAGCATAGATATTTGAAAAAGATTTCATAGTTATAATCTATCATTTGGAGAAATGCAGCATTTTTAACAAAGGAATTCATAGAATCATAGAAAACGAGGGCTGGAAGGGACCTCAGGAGGTCACATCTAATCCAACCCCCTGCCCAAAGCAGGACCGTCCCCAACTAGATCATCCCAGCCAAGACTTTGTGTGCCTGGTCTTGAAAACCTGTAAGGATGGAGATTCTACCACCTCTCTGGGTAAATGGTTCCAGTGCTTTACTACCTTCCTCATGAGAAAATGTTTCCTAATATCTAACCTAAACTTAAATATTGTGTAAGTTAGCATTGTTTTGATGTATAGAATGTGTTTTATACAATTAAATGTTAACTCCGCTGAGTATTTTTAAACAAAAATTCACATAAACTGTATACACTACAACAGACTGCCTTGGATTCCATGTCATAAACAGAAACTGCTCAAAACAAATGAATTGGGAGTACAGGGAACACAGGTGTATTGTACACACAATACAAAGGAAGGACAGGTGTATTGTAGTACTGTGCTAGGAAGACCAAGCCCAACACTGAAACTTCAGTGTTAACTCTGGTGGGCATTGTCCACCCTAAGTTTTGTTAAAGTATCTTTCTTGTGTGCTATCACTTGTGTGCTAGCTCTGGCAGAGGAAGCTGTGGGGGTGCTAGTGTAGACCAGCTGCCCAGCATTCCTGCCATCATGTCATCTAATCCAGCTCAGAAAGTCTTGATCATACTCTGGTAAAATTGTTGTTGGCCTGTCCATCAGTTCCTGTTGTTACCACTGAGGGAGCTGCCACTGTAGGAACAAAATAATGAGGTGCAGTATGAGTTTTATTAGGAGGCAGCCCCAGCCTACAGTAAGACTGCAGTGATGCAGAGTGGCCTGACGCTGTGCATAGTAGTGGATCAGGTTCTCTGGACATGTCATAACTGCTGGCAGTGCTTATGCACCTGCTGGGTTTGGTGTAAGGCCAGAATCTTCTAGTGTTGACAAGGCTTTAGAAAATGGTGCTCTTTTAAGTTATCTATTCCCCCTTTTGGCCCAAGTGCTGAAACTGAATCCTGTGCTCTGTTTCCGCCCCCATTGACTGGAGCCCTGAGAAGCATTTTTAAGTGCCATTTCTAAGTGACCTGGCAATTGTCTTTATGTATGTACAGGAGGACATTTTGATCCAGTTTTTAGTTATGTTGTTATCACACAAATCCATAGAGCCACAACTTCCCCTTTTTGTCTTGCTTTAAAAAGCCTTTTGTATTGAATATATATGAATACGGCCTGACAGTTGGAAACAAAAAAAGATGGGCAGCAGAAGAGTTAAAGTTCTCTTAAGTGCTGTCAGCTCTAGTATATTATTTGCAAAGAGTATTTTTGGATTCCTAGTTAGGATAAATACTCTTTTAGCACACACTATATTATATAAAATGCTGTCGGACTGCTTTTCATTTCCAGTCTGGCTTGCTTTTAATTTTGCAAGCTTTGTGTTGCATTAATAAAAGGTTTTGTAACTTTTACAGAACAGCATGCTCATGCTTTTCATATTATACATCTAGTTTGTATGGTGAAAAGTGCTATAAAAATAACCCTTTAGCAATGTGATCCTCAAGCCAAACTGCCCTCATGCTTCCTGTTATACATCCTAAAACTTTTGAGTTTTTGGTGCCCTTTGAAGCTTCATATATTGGCCGGTAAGGGACAATATTGTGACTTGCTATCATGTTCTGATTCAGGTGTCTATTGTTTCTTTATTAGGGCATGCTTTGGTAAAATTGCAAGGTAACCATGATGAAGACGGCAGATGTCATGACAATATAATCTTGGAAAAATCCGGGGCCATGCTTTTATTACAGCTCAAGTGTAAAGGTTATTGCAGCTAAAATAGATTATTTGAGACACAAGTGTAAGCAGATATTAAAACAGGTTTCACTGTCAGAGCTAACCTGTGTATAACAACATTAACTCTTTCTTGTCTTTCTCTTTCCTTTTGGAATAGAGATTTCACAGCTCCCTGAAGGATTTAAAGCTATCATTGAGAGTACACTAATCTGGTTCTTTGGATCAGTGGTATGGCTGTAGCTTATTTTTAATGACAACTTTTCACTCCCTGATGGCAGTGACAGCTGTGACAATAATGGAGATTTGAGTTTTTTAAGATCTGTGTTGCCTTTTTCCCCCTTGTTCTACTCCATGATTTCGAAGTACTACAGTGAAAGTCCTGCTGAATTTTTAAGTTTCTTACTTCTACATCTACTACTGTCTATATAATCATGTACTGCCACGAGGTGGCAGCAAAGGATTCAAAAGGTCGTATCACTGCTATTTTCGATTTAAATCAGGGATTCTGGAACTCTTTCAAAGGATGTACTGTGAAGTAGCAGACTCATCCTGGCACTGCTTTCCACCATGTTCCTCTTCACCCATGGATTATCTCTCCTCTCATTCATAATATTGTAGTGTCCCTTTGGTAACAATGGCATCTACTTATGTGGAAAATACATCTTGGGAGATGTGTATCTCGATTCTTTTCATGTAATTTTGTCATCTGGAGATGAGAAAAGCTAGAATGAGTTCAGTAGTCAGTGCTGTTCCCTGGCCTGCGCTTTGAGACCTGCTGGTACATTTATTGAGCCTTCATTTATCTGTGGTAAGGAAGGTAGTTAGTATTTCATCTCTGTATCTGGTTTTAAGATGTAGGCAGGCTTTGTGTTTTTATGAGAGGTTAACTGATATATTGGTCCGTATTGGATTGGCACCGATAAAAGGAAAATTGACATTATCGGCAATTGGTTTTTTTTGGCCAGTGTAACCGATAATGTCACACCAATAAACGCTGTGTGCATGTGCACAGTTGAAGCATGCATGCAGCCAGGAATGCAGCCCAGCAGCTTGGAGAGCAGCGTCTAGCTGGTAAATCTGTGAGGTGGAGAAGAGGCACTGGGGGGCAGATTGAGTGCCCCACGGTGTGGGAGGGAGTGGAAGTGGGACTGGGGCACAGGCAGGGGCTGCCCAGCCAGGACAGGTTGGGTAACAGAACAGAGCCACAGGGGTGGTGGGCTGGCTCCCCACCACTTTGCACAGCCCCAGGAGGGCACGGGTGGCGTGTGCTCCCTGGATTTGTGCGCAGGGTGAGGGTGGGCTGCCCACTGCAGGCTCGGGGCCAGGGTCTGCACCAGCCTCTTCCTGGTGGAGGGCTGGGCTGGGCCTGCACTTGGGGCAGGTGGTGGCAGCTCTGGGAGGGGGAGCTGTGGGGTGGGCTACAGCCACCTAAAAATTCTCTGTAGTCTCCCTGTAACCTTCTCCCAGCACCACTGCCCACCCTGCTCCCACCTGCCCCAAGCACAGTCCCAGCCCCTGCACTGGGAAGAGGCCAGGGCAGCCTGCCTTTGCCCCACACACAGATCCCAGGGGCACATGCTCCCCATGCCTCCCCCGGGGGTGCGTGGAGCGGCGGGGAGCTGCCCACCCCACCCTGCCTGCGTCCCCCCGACGAGCCACCCAAGGCTCCCTCCTACAACCTGCCCTGCTCTACCCTGCCCTGGCTGGGCAGCCCCTGTCCCCGCCCCAACCCCAACCCCAATCCCTCACTCTCCATAGGGGTCTTAATTTGTCCCCCCCAACAGGCCTGCCTTCAACCAAACAAATCTAGCAGTTTGACCCAAATGTTTCTATATCTTCATTTCAATGGTAGCAATTCTTCTTAGAAACTTAAAAGTTGGAGATAGAGGAGAGCTATTAGATAACATCTAGTCTAGTCTGTCCCTTGTAACACCGTGTTGTTCTCTAGAGACTATTTTCTACCATATTATGTTTTCCAGTCTGGGTTCCTGCAGTATGATCCTCCTTAAGAGATGTGACTTACTTATTTGGAGCCTAATAAAGCATCATCTAATCTCTTCTTGCTGATGTATAGTTTCTTCATGTCCTAGATGTTCCTAAACTTTTGTCTGTTACTGCTAGTTACACTTCTACTACAAAAGCCAATTCCTCTTTTCTCTTTATGTCTTCTCCCTTCAGATACTATCAATTGTCAGAATTATTTCTAAAGCCATTAGATTTATGTGTGTAGGAGACTTTGAGCCTTCAAGACCAAGGATATAATACCTGATAATTTTAATCAAGGTTTGGACCATACACTTTTTATCACAGGGTGCTGATTGGCCTGATTCCTCTTGGCTATAGGAACAGCATTCAAATAATGCTAATTACAGCATTGTTTTAAGTCTACATTATCTTAAAAATGAACAGGCTTTTTGTAAATGTTTTGTTTTCTTTTTTCTCTTCAAGGAAAGAGCGATTGGTGTATGTGGGCATCAGTATAGAGAATATCATTCCACCACAAGTAAGTATTATTCTTTCATTTCCTAAACATTATATCACAATAAATAAGGGGGTGAGTGTACATATGAAAGCATTGTTAATATAAGAATTTGTATAATTCTGAAAGACGAAGTGTCAGCATTGTTTAGGATTAGTGTTTGACCAAATGAACCTGCTCCAAAGTTGACGTGGCTTGCTGGACTGTCTAAATATAGTTCACTTCTCTGTTGGTACAAGTATTGCTAATGTTAAACATTTGAGACCCTTTAGCATATCTAGTTCCAAAAGATAACATTTCTGGACTTCCTGCTGAAAATGGCTTCTTAATAATTATCATCTGCTGTTATTAATCAATTACCCTCACCTGGCAACAGGGAAGAGACACTGGATACCTGGAATAAGTCAGCCACTTGGGAATGTAAGCCTTATGCACACCTGTTATCAGAGAGGAAAATAGGACAGTTGTAGTTCAGTCCTCCTGACAAAAGTGCACAAGGCTGACATGGGCTTCTAACCCTTCTGTCTTATTTTAACAGGAGCCAGAAATACAAGAAAGTCCGGAGGAAAAGAAGAAAGATTCCAAAAAGCCAAAGTCAAAACTACTTGAAAGGAGATCTACCAGAACCCGGAAATGCATAAGTTATAGGTAAGCAGCCTGTTTGAATGCTAATAAGAATGAAAATAGTCAGTGTTTGCAATTAAGGGCATTAATAATAATGTGCCTTGTCCTCCTCCCACCTGCTTTCCAAGTAGCACTTACATGTAGCAAACAAACCAAAGGTAGGAGTCTTCAGTCTTACTTTTGAATACCATGTGTGCTTGGCAGTCAGAAAACAAACGCACGTCTTCTGCGTCACATTGAGTGAGTCACGTGTAAGAGCTGATGTATCACATTTAGTTCTGTGGCAAGGGAAGCAGAGGCATTTTCAAGGTGACAGCATTTGTATTGCAGAATATGCAAAATATTGATGCAGGCCAATGGTTCTCTATCTGGTTGAAAAAAGGTTAATACAAATGTCTGAGGTTTACCATTGCTCATTAGGCCTATGCATAGCTTCAGTCCCTGATTTGATTCAGCAGAGATTCAGCCCAATTCAACGGCCAAATCTCTAAATTGAAACAGGAGACCTTTTAATCTCTCTGAATTGAATCAGAACCCTCCAAATCTATTTGGAGAGATTCGGAAAGATTCAGCAATTTGGACATAGACACAGGTTTAAATGGTTTTTCTGTGTACCTCTAGGTAGCAGGTGGCTTGTGAAAGTTGAGACGATGGGGTAGATGGAGTGTCCCACAGGAGTGCGGGGGGCTCCCCAGTGTGCTTGGCAGCAGACCCAGAAGTGGACCAGAAGTCCTTCTGGTTCACTTCCAGGTCCCCTGGGGAGCGCACTGGTGGGCCCCCCCGCACCCCTCCCAGCTCGGTGACTGGTGCCTCTTGGGTCTGGGGGGACAACTGGGGTCCCCCCCGCAGCCAGTCGCCGAGCCGGTGGTCGTGGGGGGTCCTCCCCGCGGACTCAGAAGTGGACCAGAAGTACTTCAGGTCCACTTCCGGGTTCGCTGCCGAGCACATGGGGGACCTCCCCACGCTCCTGTGGGATGCTTCGTCCGCCCCAGCATTGCAGCGTTCATGAGCTGCACCTGGTACCTCGAGGTATGTAGAAAAAACACTTAAAGCTGTGTCTATGTCTGAGTCACTGATTCTCTGAATCAGCATTGAATCTTCAGATTCGGATATGGCGAAATGGAATTGGGGACAGTGATCCGAATCAGCGAATCGAATCACTGTCTCTGATTCGGGCCGAATCCAAATCTAATATAGCCTGTTTCGTACACTTCTATTGCTCATTCTCCTTTTATATTCCTCCTTCTCTTGGTAAGCTTTAAGAGAATGTACAAATACAATAACCACAAATACAAACTCTATAAGAGATAAAATAAGAAAAAATGAACTTTACCTCTATAGAGTAACTGTGACCTATTATATAATAGAAAGAGAATTAAAGAATTAAAACTCTGTGGGCTCACCTACACGTCACCCTACATCACCGTAGCACCGCGCTAGGTTGCCGTACGAAGTGTTATGGCGATGTAGTGATAATATGAGTCTACATGTGATCAGCAACTACCTTGCCGTAGTGGTGGGCTCCCCGGTTTTAGTGTGCCACTACAGCAAAGTAGCGGCGAAAACTAACCATGTGCTGCATGCACAGCACAGGACAGGAGGTTACTGCGCCATGGTTTAGTACTTTCGGTTGAAGTACTACCAAAAGGCAGTATTAAAGCATGTCCAGTAACAATGTCACCATAGGGTGACATGTAGCTGCACCCTATGTGATTTAGACTTGCTACCCTGAGAGCAGAACAATCGAGGCATCAGCACTTCCAAATGCAGTTATTACTAGCAGGTCTTAAGATGTGTTTTTAAATATGTTATAAAACTAGTATCAATTACATACTGAAGTAGTTGGCAGTTCAGTTAGGCAGTATTGCGTGTAGGTACCCAGTGTCCTTTTCTGTCCCACAAGGAGACTGTTGTTTAAAACCCTGCTGGTAGCAACCATGTTCAGGCTGTACAGCTAGTTTGGTTCACTCTACAGTGAAGAAAATCTTTCTTCTGGTATGGGACATTGAATGCTGCCGATAATTGAGATTTTGCCACAGGCAGATTTTTACAGATTTCTTGTCACGTTTGTGATAGTTGAGGTGGCCATTGACCCAGCAGAAAACATTCTTGCCCAGAGGATATTTGACATGACTGCAGTGGGATTGCTACATCCTGCAAGGATAGTGGTTTTAAATAGAAATAATTTATGTTTGTTCAATGTTAATATGAACCTCAGTATTGAAATATAAAATGATAAGCAAGCATCTCTTATGCAATACATCACACTCGTGTCTGTGAGCTTGTGAATGTATTCTGTATGTGTATTATTGGCATGTGACTTCAAATTCACACAAAAAAGTTAAGTCCTTTAGAGTTAATGAGAATTGTGCCTGTCCCCTTTCCACTGGGGGAAATAAATTGGGAAGTCTTGTTCTGCTCACAAACAGATTTATAAAATGTAGTGTTTTGGTTCTATTCACCTATCTGATCCCTTTGTGTTGTCTGAATCATCTTAGTTTTTTTTGAACAGGTTAGGAAAAATAACCTACAGAAGAGCAAGGTATAATCCATTACACCTTTATATGAAAAATATATCAGGAGATATTTGATTCCTGAATACTTGTTAGCAGTGGTGTAGGAAATGTGAAGAATAGCTTGATTCTTCCAAACATGACATCCAGCTATAAATTGTATTAAGGATAAAATAATCTCATTTATGAATACTGTAAAATAAACCTACCAAAGGAGTCATTTCAGAGTTACTTATCTTACCATAAAATAAATGTTCCTACATTTAGTTAATCATCTTTCATTTACTTCTGCCTAATGTCACAGGCCAACTAGCTTTTCACAAATCCATAGCATCTTCTAAGGAAAGCACAAGACCTAAATATCTAACAAAAGAGGAAAAACAGAAATGTTTTTAGACAAACACATGTCAAAGCATAAAGGAAACAGATCCTTTTTCCCTGGTTTGCATGTCATTTTTAAATTTTACTTTCTCTGTGTATCCAGTCACGATCAGAATTGTAAAGGCTATGTAGCAGACATATAGTGAATATTTTGCCTTTGTCCTTCCCACCAAGTAATGTAATATTATAGCAAATCCATCAAAGAAAGACTTCTATAAAGTATGTATCAGGGCAATTCAACTTCTAAGCAGCCAGGGACTGCATGCTCCATGGGTGGTACCATCACCTCCAGTTTCACCATGCATGGGGGCAGCGTTTCCCCCCGCAACCCCACATACACACTTTTATTACATGGGTGCAAGTGGATCACCCTACCACTGTGCTGCAAATGCTGGAAGCCCCATGGGATGTTTCATCCTTCCCCGATGCAGGAGCAGGAAGCGAAAGCTGAGGGATTTTTACTGGCGTATGTTTTACATAATCTGACTGTAACCCTTCTGCCAGGCCCTGGACAAGGACTGATTTAGGGGTTTAATACCAACCATAGTAAAAATGTTTGGCTGTCAGTAAATAGTTTGCAGATTTTCAGTAAAAAAGTTTTCTTAGGTTGGCAACCCTGTTTGACTGCAGCAGTGGTTTTGCACACGACTGCTCTCACCCCAGGGTTCCCCTATTCACTCCCATGCCCTAATGCCCATGAATGCACCCCACACCAGGCGGCCCTGCAGCATTACCTTCACTGGCCCTGCCCTCCACCAACTCCCAAAGAAGGACTACTGTCTGCCTATCTTTAACCCAGCAGTGTTACAGGCAGACGGGATGCAGCAGCAGCACATGGCTGAGGGAAGGCTACAGAGATTCCTGTGAGCCACAGCCCTGACAGAAACTCCCTTCAGGATGCTGCACTCTTGCTCAGACACCAGGTGGTGCTGCCATGCTCTGTCTGTACTTCAACACTGCCTGCAGCTTTTTTTTTTTTTTTTAAATGCCAGAGCTTCAATCAGGCTCTAGTGGCTTAGATTTTTAATGAATGGCTCAATTGCAGGCTTTACGGCCAGGCATTTTTAGCCCTGTTTTTTATTGTCCATCCATAAATTTATGGACAGTTGGGAACCCCAGTTGCAGCAGCAGCCAAAGTGACAGGGGAAAGGTGCCTGGGTAGGAGCCTATGGGCTGCCAGTTGGATGGCCCTGGCATATATTATTTGTTTAGTCTAAAATGTAGGTAATTTGCCTTATTTTCTGAACTCAGACACCTTGAATACTTAAGATGAAACTTGTATAGGTCTATGTTGTAAGGCTCTCCTGTGAGATGCCAGTGCATTGCCATTTAAACAGAAAAGCTTGGTAAAATCAATAAACAATCTGTTTCTTTTGAAGAATTTTGCTGAAATAATTTTTAGACAGATTTTTCTGCTTTTAGAATTCAGCCTTTTAAATTAATTAGCACACTGGAAAATTAAAGTGAGTTTTGTGAGTATATTTTTCTAAATCACTAGTAACCCAACAAGGTAGTGATAGGTATGTTGCTAGCAGATGAAAATATGAATATACTTTTACAAAGCAAAAAATCTTTGAGAATCTGTCTGGCACAGAATGCATCTGTATGCTTTTACACTGATTATTTCACTGCTTTGTCTCAATTCTGGATTTTCTAAGGCACTTCAAATTCTTATTGCTGTTTTAGATTTTTGAGAGATGAATTCAGATGATATCTGAACTGTGCTCTGTCTCAAAGTAGTAAATGCAAGATATTGTTTTTAGATTCGATGAATTTGATGAGGCAATCGATGAAGCAATAGAAGATGATATCAAGGAAGCTGATGGGGGAGGTATGGGTTTTTTACATATTCTATCTTCATTAAAATGGTTCCAAGAAAGGGTCCTATAGCACAAATTCTATTGTGCTGCAAGAGGCAGTGGGTGTAATTCTCTCTTCTGATCGCTCACAGCTTGGAATTTTTGCTCCCGTACTTTTGAACCATACTTCCTGATTTTGATGGATTCAGGGAAATGGGCATCACAAGCTAGGAAGAACCCGACAGTGTGGTAGCTATAGAACTTTTATTAATAATAATTACTCAATGGTTATACCCTTTTCAGTATAGAAACAATCAAGTACCAGGGACCAAAATGATTAAAATTGTTCACTAACTGCAGGTCAGATTACGAAATCAGTGGATGCTGCAGATATGTAGCTTCTCAGGAATTTGGGCCTTGATCTGTTTTCAGCCCAGCTGACTGCAGCTGTGGTGATATAGCCCAGCATGGGACTAGAGCAGAGCAGATGCACGGAACCATTATCCTGTTCAAAAGGGTTTAACAGCCTGGTGCCTGGTGTGTAGAAGGGAAGCTGAAATCAGAAGCAGGGAGGGAAAATGTATTTAAAGTTGAATGAAAAATGCTAACATTCACTTGCAGGATTCTTTCCCCTTTCTCCCACTGCATCTAGGTGGTGGCCGAGGCAAAGACATGTCAAATATCACAGGTCACCGTGGAAAGGACATTTCTACCATCCTTGAGGAAGAAAGGAAAGAAAATAAGCGGCCCCAGCGGGCTGCTGCAGCACGTCGCAAGAAACGACGGCGACTAAATGACCTGGATAGCGATAGCAATCTGGATGAGGAGGAGAGTGAGGATGAGTTCAGGATCAGCGATGGGTAGGTTTGTGCTTAAATTACTAGTCTAGGTCATTAAACATTGTAGATTTCTGTCAATATTCAGCACTACTTATGCCAAGCATACAATGGGGATGCTTCACCCATGTGGGAATACTAATATACTAAGCTGAGAAGAAGCCCTAGTGGGGATGCAATTATATGCTGCACATGGTACCTGTATGGTAAAATTTTCCTGCTTCCCCACAGCAATCTGTAGTATAGGCCTATCTTAGGTGATTTTTTTTTGTGTGGTTTGAAGTTGTAACTGATGGTTGTTCTGTTAGGCCTGCACTACCTGTAGCTTGTTTGCTGGTATTGCTGTTTTTGGTTAAAGATGTGATAACTATATACCAGTAAAAGTCCTAACATGGCCATGTTAATATCATTATCAAAGTGTCTTATACCAATGTAGTGATTTTGGTATAATAGCTATATCAGTTTAAGGTAGCTTTATACCCACATCTACACCAAGTGTCTTTTACCATTTTAACTCTACTCTTTTAGCTAAAGCAGTAAAACTTTCTTGTTTAGACAAAACCTCCTGTGTAGCTTAGAATGATGAAGAACTGAAGCAGACTTGATGCTTCATCTCTGATAGATTAAAGAAACCTATAGAACTCAATTCTTGACTTTTAGCATTCTAAGAATTTGAGGTTCAGAAAACCAGGAGAACTAGATGTGAAGACCAGAGAAAGGTAAACAGTTTACACTCTATAAAACATGCATTATATGAAACCTGAAATGTTAAATAGATATTAAACTGATTACAAATGCCTTCCACTCTGAATTTCTTTTCACTCCTTATATTACTTTCATTTCATTAGTTCTCTAATCATCTGAGTTCTCCAGAGTAGAAGTCATTTGGATTTCTAATGCTAAAAATCATCATTTCAACCCTTCTTTATACCTCACAGAGAAACACAAAAGGGCTCTGTTTTTTTGGCTGACAACATTTTCAGTTGACAGCTGTCCCTTCCCCATCTTGATTGGTTTAGAAATAACCTCTTGAAAATTTCTTGAGACAGATTTTAAGTATCTCTTGAAGTCATTTTCCACATGTGGGTATACTGAATGATTTTTATCCTGATAGTAGGACAAAATGTGCTGGAACTTTCCCAATCAATAAATATAGCCTGCCAACATCTCACCGATTGATTTGGTATAGTGGGTCTACATTTTCAACAGTATTTTCTATTAATTGCCTGCTGAATATTAGTTTAGAATTTGCATTCAGCTGTGGGAATTGGCTGTCCCCTTTATCCCAACAAGGATATTCTGCTGTTGTATAAATTAACTCATTCTTTAAACAACAGCAGTTCTAGAAGATCAGTACCATAAACGTGTGAAGTAGAAGTTTATCCATAAATATATCATCTTTGCATTTGGAAACGAGTGGTTTGATTTCCACAAGTCTATGAAACTGTTTCACAGATTGTGTTCCTCCTGAGTTATTGCTAACCCCCTGTGATATTGGAAGGTACGGCCATATTCTGTATAGGACATATACGTTTGAAATCCTAGCTTTGTATGGCTCTTTAAAGAGTGCCTCCTGAGAATAATATTGACTTGAAGTCCGGGACAAACAAGACTTCACTGTACATAAAAACCCCCTACAATTTCAATTGAAAACAGCATTCAGATTTACATAGGGCAGAACTCCATTGCCCTGGATCCATCTGAATGGCAGCTTTCTAGCTGTATAAGTGGTATTTTTGGAACTTAGGAACAAACTGTGATTCTAATTACCACTGCACTGTGGACACACAAGTGTGCATGTGTACAGTGAATGTGTGCAGTAGGCCATGAACTGTCTGGTCCTGTATGCATGCCTGTTCTGGGCAAATGCGTGCATGCAAGTCACAAAGATGTAGCTGAGTAGGTGCTCATGGACATAGTGAGGAGGAGCCTACCATGTGTTAGCACCAGTAGCCAATTGGTTATGGCCCTTTCCCAGGAAGCAGGAGACCCAAGGTCTATCCACCTCTTCCCCCCATGGGTGTTTAAACCTGCATTCTTTTGACTTCACAGCACAGGGCTCTAACCACCACACCACACCACAGACCAGCATTATTCGTTCTCTTTTCCAGCACTCCTTCTGAAGCTGGCCCTGGGCAGTCAAGAGACAGACATGTGGGACCAGGAGGTGATGTGTAGTTCACTGAGGTGGCTGACATCCTCATAGGACAAGGCCCTGGGTTCTAACCTGGACCTTTGCTCCAAATGGGGCAGAAACTTCCCAGCAGCACTGCTTAATAATCATTTTATTCAATGACTGTTAAATGCCAGAGAGGGGGGTCTGAACAACACCTGACCTGTGGTATGCTAGGACCACATATGTGTTCATAGTTTCATGGTTTCTAGGGTCAGAAGGGACCTGAGCAGATCATCAAGTCCGACCCCCTGCCATGGCAGGAAAGAGTACTGGGGTCAAACGACCCCAGCAAGGTGTTCATCTAGCCTCCTCTTAAAAACCCCCAGGGTA
>NW_017729032.1:4648237-4677090 GCF_001723915.1 Gavialis gangeticus | reverse complement strand
TAGTTTCATGGTTTCTAGGGTCAGAAGGGACCTGAGCAGATCATCAAGTCCGACCCCCTGCCATGGCAGGAAAGAGTACTGGGGTCAAACGACCCCAGCAAGGTGTACATCAAGCCTCCTCTTAAAGACCCCCAGGGTAGGAGCCAGCACCACTTTTCTTGGAAGTTGTTTAGAAACACACAGGTACAAACACCCTCCGGGCAAGGGAGTTGAGGCTAGAATCCAGATCTCCTGCTTTGTGGGAAATGTCCTAACCACTCAACTGTTGGAGCTCAGACGTGGGAGGCCCCCTTCTCATGCTTTTCCCAGACTTGTACTCAGGTACTGCCGAGTACACAGGCTTCCGCAGTGCTAGGCGGGTAATAGAACAAAGACCTGTGGTTAAGTGCTGAAAACGCTGCATGCAGTGCTTGCAATTAAAAAAAATTTTTTTTGCAATAATCTTGTGCCCATTTAGGCGCACAAAGGGATATAGGATTTTTCCCATACTGTCCTGATCTGCTATACAGTGTTACGTACTGTGAAGCCACCTCCAAGTACACAGGTGGTATTTAATGTCAGGGATGGGTGTAAGCATTCATTAGCTCACGTTAAGGTTGAGAAGATTCATTCACTTTTGTGAAGCACTCTTTAAGATAAAAGTGGGTGTAAACACGTATTATGGAAACAACATCCACAGCTGTTATAAACTGCATTACATATGTAGTCAACTTTTGTAATATTTTAATATGTTTCAAGTATTTCTCTTTTGGCTCTCATTTGTCTTTTAACAGATCTCAGGATGAGTTTGTGGTATCAGAGGAGAACTTAGACGAGAGTGAAGACGACCCACCATCGAATGATGACAGTGATTCAGAGTTCTGCGCCCGCAGACCCAAGCGGCACCACTCCAGGCCGATGAGACAAAGCAGGCGGTTACGAAGAAAAAGAGTCAGGAAAAACTATTCAGAGGATGATGAGGAGGAAGATTCTGAGGACAATATCAGTAGGGAGTCTGGTGAGCAGAACTCTTTTAAACAGAGTTAAATGTTGTATATCAGAGAAGAGGCCCTGACCAGAGGATTGGATACCTCAGATTTTTTGAGTTCTGTTCTTGGCCTTGACATTGAATTGTTATGTTGCTTGGGTTAAGTTGTATGTCATCTTTGCTCTAGTATTCCTTTCTGCAGAGTAGAGGATGCCTTGTGTGACAGAGGTGTTTGATTAATCTGATGTCTTTGTGAGGCATTTGGAATATGCAAAGTGCCGCGCAGGTACAGATTCTGTAATGGTTGTTTCCCTACTGTGATACAGGAACACTCATCAAGGTTTTCCCTTCCTCTGAATGGTCTGCTGCTAATGCCCAGAGTTTTGGGTACTAGATCCTTAAGGAACACTCATTTTTAAATGCATTGGCAAGTTGTGAGAGCAAAATAGTCAAGTGCATGCAGAATTTAAGGTTTCCCATTGTATCATTGACTGTTCTGCTTCCAAGTGCTCATTTTCTGAGTGGGCAAAATTGGTATTTCTTTTGGAAAACGTGGCTCTTTTTCTACCAGTTTTTTAAATGATTTCCTTTTCCTTCCTTGGAGACCTGTTGGTATCTCATGGAGAACTCTGAAAGTCTTCCGCTTAAAAGGTCTCTATTCCTCATTTAGTATAGAAGAATAAATCCTCCAGCTGCATGAAGTGGTGGGTGATAGTTTACAGTCTGAAGAGTTGGTTAGGTCTGAAGAGTTGGATCACATTAAAGTAACAACAGAAGTCTTAGAAGAAATTTGTTTTAATAAGTTGCCAGGGCCAGATGGCATTCACTCAGGAGTTCTGAGGGAATTCAAAGGTGAAATTGTAGAACTACGGCCAATAATATTTAACCTGTTGTTACTCACAGCCCCTGTGCCAGAGGACTGCCAGGTTGTTAGAATAACACCCGCTTTCACAAAGGGCTCCAGAGGTGATTCTCAGAATTACAGACACGTCTGGCTAATGTCCAAGCCCAGCAAGTTGGTAGACTCTGTAATAAAGAATAAAAAATAAAATCAGTAGTTACATGGAAAGATGATCTGCTGGGGAAGAGTCAACATGCTTTTTGCCAAGGGAAATCCTGCCTCACCAATCTGCTGGAGTACTTTGAGGTTGTTAACAAGCACATGGATGAGGGGGATCCAGTTGACGTAATATATCCGAATTTTCAAAAAACTTTCAACAAGTCCTTCACCAAAGGTTTAAAAAAAAATGAACTGCCATGGGATTGGAGGGAAGGTTCTTTTCTGGATTGAGAGCTGGTTAAAAGATAGGAAGCAAAGGGTAGGGCTAAATGGTCACTTTTCAGGATGGAAGAAGGTCAGAAGTGGAGCTCTGCTGAGATTCAGTTCGGGACCCAGTTTTGTTCATCATTTTCATCAGTGATTTTGAAATGTGTGTGGGGGGGCATAATGAAAACTTCAAGTTTGCAAGTGATACTAAATTATTCCTAGTAGTCAAAGCCCAAGCTGGTGGAAAGGTACTGCAGACAGATCTCACCAAGCTAAGTGAAGGGGCAAAAGGATGGTAGATAAACTTCAGTATTGACAAATACAAGGTAATGCACATGGGAAAAAATCACCTCAACTATAGATATATAACTCTAGGCCCTGAATTAGTTCTTATGACTCAGAAAAGAGACCTTGGCATCACTGTGGATAGTTTGCTAATCAGCTCAGTGTGCAGCAGTGACCAAAAAAGCCAATGAAGTGCTGGGCATCATTAAGAAGGGAATTGAGAACAGACGGAGAATATCATTCTGCCATTATACAGATCCATGATGTGCCCACATCTTAGGTACTGGGCATATCTACACATGCACTTTACTGTGGAATAACTAATTTGCTCCATGGTAAAGTGTCACTGTCTACACATGGGCTGCAATTAGGGCGTGGTAGGCTAATTCAGTCTGGCGTAGGATAGTCCTGTCAGACATATGTACTATCCTACACTGGAGTAAATAACTGTGATTAAATGAATGTGTAGACAGTGATGTGGGTGGAAATTGTGCCCAGTAAGCCAAGCCAGCAGGGGGCCAGGCTCCTACCTGTTGCTGATCCTTAACTGTTCCATCCGAACTCAATTTGCTCCTGTCGTTGGGTGCATGTTCAGACACAATGCCTGGATTAGTTTACTCCAGCACAGTTTGCATGCATACCCACTGTGTGCAGTTCTGGTCTCTGCATCTCAAAAAGGATGTGGTAGAATTAGGAAAGGTGCAGAGAAGGGCAACCAAAATGATTGGGTATAGAGCAGTTGCCATACCAAGTGAGACTGAAAAGGCTAGGACTCTTCAGTTTGGAAGAAGAAAGCTGAGGAGAAATATGGTAAAGGTCTGTAAAATCATGAAGGGGGCTGTAACAAGGGGCCGTTACTCATCAAGTCCTAGAATACTGGAACTAGAGTATTGGAGGGGGGCATCCACAGAAGTTAGAAGGAGACAGGTTCAACACTAACAGGAGAAAGTACATTTTTATGCAGCGCATGGTTAACTTGTGCAGTTTGTTGCCACAGGAGGTGGTAGAGGTTGACTACATAGACTGGTTCAAAAAAGGACTAGGCAGATTTGTGGATCTTTTGGTTGTGAATAGCTTGTAAGTCAGAGACGCATTCTCTGGCATCTTTAAACCAATGATGGTGGATGCGAAGGCTAGATATACCCTCTTCATGTGCTTTCCCTCCAAAGCATTCATTCCTCCCATTGTTAGAGAAGGATTGTGAGCGAAGTGGTCCACCAGCCTGACTCGGTATGGCGCTTATTATGTTCCTATGTTCGTTCTTATGCCTCTAGCAAGGGATGTCAACTGGACCCATGAGCCAGATTTGGCCAGCGGAGCTATTGTATCTGCCCCATGGAGCTGGGAGGCTTTGGCAGCCTTTCGGCAGTGGGGAGAAGCTGTGGCAGCGCTACTGTGGGGGGACTGGTGATGGTAGCTGCAGTGACAGTGATGCAGCCACACTTGGAGCAAAGCTCCATTAAAACAGCCTCCACTCCAAAACGTTGCCACCTCTGTGGTCAAAATCAAGACAAAGCAGTAATGATAGAGATCCCTTTTGGCTTTACAGTCTTGGGCCAGCTATGTTTTTCTTTTGATCTTTAAGGACTAGGAACATTTGTATGTCAATAGCACCTCTGTTGCTTTGCAGCTTGTCTTACAACACTGTTCCCCAACCACAATCCATCCTCTGCCTGTGAAATACCATCGGGTGCATGAAAATGATTTTTGTCCAGAGATATAAGCAGTGAAAATGAATGAGTGACGGGTAGAAGATTTTTATCTTGTGTAAAATTGGGCCTGCTAATAAAGGAGGAATCAAAATAGAAAATATAACGGATTTATTTATCTAAAAAATGCATTTTCATAGATTTCTTGAGGCAGTAGCATGTCTTTGGAAAGCTGATTCTGTAGCACTGCTTCATTTTGGGCACAGGCATGCAAAGTGCTATGTGCCTTAAACCTTCATTGCAAGCTAAGAGCACTTGGTACTGTGCAGAATTCACTCATCACATGTCAGCGAATGTCCTTTCAACTGTTCTTATCCATTCTTTTAACATCAAATGTAGTGCAGACTGACATAAGTTATAGCCGAAGTACTTACTTCCAAAAAGGATTGTAACAGGTAGGCAAAATAAGAAAGGTATAAAAGCTTACAGTAATTGTTCCTTTCAAGTTTTCTCCCTATTCTGCTTGCTCTGAAGTGATATGCAGCAGTAGTAACTTGTGATTCATGGAAATATGTGAACAACCGATACGGATGCTTAAAGAATATGGAATCCTTGCTAATCAGCATCTTAATGCTGCTAAAAGCTTGGGAACAATTAGTATTGGTTTTTCCGTGACAAAAATCACCACTCTGTCGCAGCCCCCAGTGAGCGCCCTTTTTGACAGGCAGCAGAGAAGTCTGGGACTGAGGTTCCATGGGTATTAAAGTCTCTTTTCATCTCAGGTCTCATATCTGATCTCTCAGTGGCAACATGATGTTGGGAAGGCATATGCTACTGCTACCCAGTGTGCATCTGTTTTGTGGACAAATAACTTCTTTTAACTTCTGACTTCTTTTCGGGTGTTGGTCCTGTTCTTTTCACAAGACAGAATATCCCTTCCTGGGCAGTGGCCCTCTTCATCTGTTCTTTTCATGAGTCCTTGTCGTGCTTTACACTGGGATTAAGGAAATTACCAGCACTGAGAGCTGTCTTGCTTTGATTTCCCAAGTATCTGGGGCTTCTAATTGAGCCCTCTTAATATGTTTGAAGGGAGAGGGGGACCTTTTTAATTTGTAAGGCACTTCAGCCAATAACACAATATAGCAACTTGTGCTAGGTCCAGAAAGTCAGTACTATGCTCTTGGGTAATGATTTTGAGACAGCTAAAAGAAAAAAGCTCTACATTTAATTCAGATCCTCTGGCTGTTTTCAGTTGTTGCAAAAGGTGACTAATGCACCCCCAGCAGGGTGCTGAGTGTCTGGAGTCTCACGCTGGGAGAACTGGAAGTGGCAATGGGTTGCTTTTTCTGAAGTCTCTCCTCTGGTTCTTCAGTCATACATTCAGGTTCATTTCCACACCTGTGTGGTAGATCTCACTGTTACAGATAAAATGTTCTGAAGTTGGCACTTGCCTACAGTTCAGTTCAAATGGCTTGAATAATTAAATTAAAATAGTGGGGGTGTCAGGGGGAGAAGTATTGTCCAGTGAAAATTGAAAGGAGCATGTGCCATTGACTCAGATCCTGCCAGCTGAGACTACTTGCATGAGAGGGCATCATTTGCATCAGTAGGGGTGAGATTATATGAACAAATTCAAAAGGAAACCAGAGCTAGAGGAGTGGAAAGAGAGGCTTCCATGAGTGACTGGAGCAAATCCACAGTGGATTTTCGAAACAGGGCAGTTTTGAGCTAGAAGTGAATGGGTGGCCAGTGGAATAGTATGGGCCTGGAAGAGGTCATCATAATGACCATCCCATTTTAGGTGTGGTGGTCAAGATCTTCCTGTGCCTGAAGAGTGCTCCATTCTGTTAGGGTAAATCTGAATCTTGTGTTAAGTGGCATGCACCTAGTTTGGGTCTGTGTGTGTTCATTTTAATGGAATACTGCACATGGTTGTTTCCTTCCTTACAGACAGCGGTGATTATACAGACTACAGTGATGATGATTACCTGGAAACTAGGCGGAGAAGATCCAGGAGGAATCAGAAGAGACAAGTGAACTATAAGGAGGATTCAGAAAGCGATGGCTCACAGAAAAGTGTCCGATATGGAAAGGAGTTAAGACGAGTTCATAAACGAAGGCTTTCTACTTCGGACAGTGAAGGTAAGAGGGACACTCCACCCTCTGAAGAGACAAAGATGTGACCATTTACCTAAGCAGAAAAATGTGGGGTGTAACAAATGCAAGGCCCTGCTGTGTTGGGTGCTGTTAGTCAGAGGCATACAGAGATTCTTTCCTGAGCTCCTTGACATTTCCAAACAGCTAATACCGGGGTCGGCAATGTTTTTGGGCAGAGTGCCAAAACACCCACAACCACGACTTGCAAGATGTTGGCATGCCAGGAGGAGACAGCGGGGGAGCCGCAAGGGGCCCGATCCTTGTTGTGACAGCACAGCCCCAGCCCCTTCCCCGTCGTCTGCCTCAAGGCACGTTTGCCAAATAAAATACCTTCGCATACCACTCTTTGGCACCTGTGCTGGGGATTGCCAACCCTTGAGCTAATAGATTCTGTTGAAGCCATCTGTAAATATATACCAATGCCTTATGACATGTACTTATCAAAATCTCTATTACTCCTGACTCCCTAGTAGAAAATTGCTTCACTTGGTCAGGAATGTTGGGATTCTGCAATAGGATAGGTGACTGTTTTGGAAGAAAGGAGCATTTGTTATTATTCGGTTGCAAAATCACAAAGACCTGTCCCTTGTAGTCATTAAATATTTCGCTGGTGAGAATAATGGTTTTAATCCTGGTGTTATTTCTGGAGTGCTGGTAGTATTCAACTTGGTATCTGTGTTCTGCCGCCCTGCATTCCCCTTGTAGTTGTAATTAAAACTTTCCTTGTATCCCATTTTAAACTGCTGGCGTGCTGCTTAGCACAGATAAATAGTTGTTGCATTCTGTCACAGAGGATGCGGTGCCTCAGTAGTAGTCAACATGATATCTGTGAGTGGTCTGTGTATTAGTGTAAGGCCAGAGCTTTCAAAAGTGGCCGCTAATATTCAGTGCCTTTCCTCATGGGTACCCAACTTGTGAGGCACCTTGGGTCTGACTTTCACAGGTGCTGAACACTGTTGGCTGAATAAATTGACTGCTGTGGATACTCAGCTCTTCTGTAAACCAGGTGATTTGTGGCCAGTTGGGCATCCATAACTAGTGGTTATTCCTGGAAGCATTATAGTATTTGATAAACTCAGTCCCACAAAATAATTTTTAGTCCTTTTCCCCACATGGGATGTAGAGATGTCGCTTGGTAAGAATGAGCTCAGTAGTATGATTGACTTCAGCCCTTTGAAGTCTAGACTTTTGATTTGCTAGTGCCTAAGTGATACCTATTTTGTATGAAAACTTGCTTTATAAGAAATTGATGGTACTAGCTTTTCATCACAAAAGAACAGTTGCTATTTCCTCAAAGCATGTCAATGCATGGTGTGTGTAAAAGTGTCACTGGAAATATTATTACCTGCAAAATTTCTTATGGAACCATAGGAAAGACTATTCAAATAAACCAGAGGCTACTTGGACCTGTGTTACACTTCCTGGAAGCGAGCATGCTTTTCGCTGATGATGGCCCAGTAGTGTTTGATTTTCTATCCTAACTCTTCTTATCCAGGCCATCAGAAGCTAGAAATGTTGAAAGGATAAAGCCAGGCTCTCCCTATTCAGGGAAAAGCCCTTGCTTTCATCCAAGAGCAAACCTCCCAGCACAGAATGAAGGGAGGAGTGAAGGGGGAAATAAAAAGCGCAATTGTAACTGTGTTGCCTACCCTCAGATTTGCTAATGGCTTTAAGTCTGCTACTTGTTCCAGAGAGCTACCTGTCCAAGAACTCTGAAGATGATGAACCAGCAAAGAAATCCAAGCGGTCAATCCGAAAGCGCAGCCGGAGTACAGATGAATACTCGGAAGATGAGGAAGGGGATGAGCAAGAGGAGGGGAGACCTGTCCGCAAGCGGCTGAATCGAATCGAGACGGATGATGAAGATAATTGCGACAGTGCTAACAATGACGTGGAAAAGCCTGCTCCTGCTCATAAGCTATCGGTGCCACATGCTCCTCACGACAGCATCAAGAAGCCCTCCTACCGGATAGAGAGTGACGATGAAGATGACTTTGATAATGTAGGAAAAGTAGAAAGCCCGTTGGACTACAGCCTAGTGGATTTGCCTTCCACCAATGGACAAAGCCCAGGTAAAACAATTGAGAACTTGATTGGCAAACCAGGTGAGAAGACCCAAGCCCCCAAGGACAGCACAGCCAATGCTAGCCTGGCACCCAATGGGACAGGGAGTGGGCAGGAGGCAGTAGGTCCAGAGGAAGAGGAAGATGAACTTTTGAGAGTGACTGACCTGGTTGATTATGTCTGTAACAGTGAACAGTTATAAGACTTTCTTCCATTTTTGTGCTAATTTATTCCACGGTAGCTCATACCAGCGGGCCAGTTGTTAAAAGCTGTTTTATTTTTCCTAGAAAACTCTCCACTACAGTATCACTTTTTAGAAGCAAGAATTTCACCAGTCCTGCAGTCTTTCTGTGAAGTGACCAGTTTTGAACTTTGAAGATAAATTGCTGTAAATTCCCTCTCGATTTTTTTTTTTTTCTCCTCTCCTTCCAAGTCCATGGTCCTGGGTAATTTCATTCACCAAAACCTCACAGCAGCAAGAGATTTGTATATTTTTGACTTTATATTTCCTGAGGGCATACAAATTTGTGGCAATGGGTGGCCTAAGAAAGCATTCCAAACCCATCAGGGCCCAAAGTGTAATGGGGCGGGGCTAGCGGGGAGGGAGGGGTCCTGGAAGCACTTGTGCTTTAGCTTTTTCATATGAGATATATATTCTATTTAAATGTTCACAACTTAGATTACAATTTAACAGACAGGTTCAACATTAACATCTGTACTGTTCATCTTGTGAGTTGTAAATTAACATACCATAGCTCATTTTAGTAAATCACCTTCATGAAAGCAGTTTGATTTAATACCGGAGGCAACCACAGTTAGAGGCCAAGAAAGTACCATGAACACGAACTCTAGTATCCATTATGACTTGCAGTTTCCTAATAAACATCCTTTAAAGTGTTTGTACAGTAAAGTGTACTGTAATGAAGTTTTGACAGTCGAAACGTGCTAGCAATGCATTTACAAAGCTTTTCCACGCATAGTCCATTAGATGGCTTGTCACATACGGTGTCTGATGGAAGGAAATATCAAAGGGATGTTTGTCTGTAAAGGGAATAGCTTCATAGGGGTGCTGTGCGCTTTTGCAGGCAACAGAACAAGTAACTGCCTGGCCTTTTGCGTTTTATCTGTCCAAAGTATTTGGAATGGAATATGTTTGTACGTACTGCATTGACCACGGGATTACGACACATCTGATGATGGGGGGATTTTCAAATAAACCTTGACTGGTCCATTCATGTCCTAAATATCTACTTCAAATTGAAGTAAACAAATGGAGCAGTTTTCCTTTTGGAGGTTTTCTGTTTTGGGTGCGTGCGTGTGTTTGTTTTGATTTACTTATCTGCCTGGATGTATTAGCAGGTTTTGAATGTAGTGTTGGCCTTTGGCCATTAGAATTTTCTTAATATACATTTTAATAATTGTCACGTGACCAACTGATTTCAAGAAGGCAGTATTTCTGGGAGAAGACACTTAATTCCAAGGGCCGATCAGCTTTGGAGTGGACGTGCAGTGACGTGCTTGTATTCAAGTGTAGAGACTTTAAAAAACCTGGACAGCTTACGCAGCACATAATGAACAGCAGAGGTGCAGGTTGTTTGGGGTAAAAATTGGTTTTCTCTTCACTCTACAATAAGATGCAGGCTGCGGTGCTTGTACGTGTTGCAGCACAGAGACGGCTCAAACCCATCTGCCAAACATTGAAATCCAATGAGGTCACATCTGTTAATCCTTTTGCTCTGAGATTTGGAATTTTTGTCTGGTGTTATGTCCATTGCCGGCAATGGATGCACCAAATTTGCTGCTGGCACCAAGGAGTGAGTTCTCCTTCCCTGCCCCACCCAGCTCCCCAACATAATATTGTATTTCCTAGTCAGCCAGTAGTTAAGCACTTCTGTTTTATTGTAATAAAACTGGCATTAGGCCTTTACAAAATACCTCTCTAGAAAACTTAGATCCAAAAAAACCTACCTTCTCGCCTTGAAAGTCTTGTTTTTGTTGCTGTTTTTGTTTCCCTCCTTTTCCATGCGAGTTCTGTAGGACCCACTCCATTCATATTATCCATTTGAAATCAAGCAGTGCATTTATCCCTCTATAAAACTAGAATCATCAGCGTTGCAAAAAAGGTTTGGACCGAATCATTATTTGCTGTGCTAAGCCAGGTTTCAGACCTTAAAAAAAAAAAAAAAAAGAATTCAGTTTCTTAATGAGTTTGTTCGATTTGAATTAAACACAGTGATTTTTCCCATCTTATCAACTTGCTAACAGGTTAATGCATTTCATTATCAGATGTTAAAAAACAGGGTAGTGAAAAGCCACAGAAGTTTAGAAAGTGTTCTTAAAGCTTACGTAGCATTTTAAGCTACTGTATGGGTTTTTTCCCTTTGCTTAGATGATGCATAAACGTAGCACGTCTACATTTCTAACATCCATGCATTTTAAAACAAGCCAGACCGCTGGCTTCCTTTCTCCAATTTTAGTTATTGCTGAGCATTTTTGCTATTTGCAGCGCAAACTGGCTAATTCACGTGTAGCAGCATTCTGCGCGGCCATGATTTTTCAGTTGTTTGGGCAGTGCCATAACCCATTCATTGCTTGACTTTGCCTTTTGACATCCGATCAGTGCAGTAGCAAACATTCTTGTTTGCAGAGTTCACGCTGACTTTCAGCTATTTAGTGGGCAAGTCCTTTAAATGTAGTAAAAATGCAGAAGAGGTGGAAGGATTGGATACAGTACCTAGGAAGAAAATTGGATGCTGGCTCTTACTCGTGGGAGTGGTGTGAAAGCAAAAAGATGTCAAAAAGGACAGTTGGTACTAATGCCTCAGCTGTACAGCAGGAGACAGTGCGTGCAGACTGTAATACTGTTCTCGAGTCTGATTGCTCATGCAGCCCCTTTATAAACCAGCCTTTCTGGTTGATTTGAAGGTTTCTAGGGCTCCCTTGCATAGCAGTGGGAATCTTGTCCAATTAAATCCTGCAGAATTTGGCTTAAAGAGGGGGCCTGAATTTTCCCTCTTCTGTTTTGAAGATGTTCTGTTTAATGGGAAGTATATAACATCCCTGTTGGAAGTCTGCAGTCCCCATGAGCACAGACTGGAATAATGGTGCATTGTACAGATAGCCACACCAGATCATGTCCTACTGTAATCAGTCAGGACTGAAGAGCAGTGCCTTTGGATTGCTCCACAATGATTGCTCCCCTTCACTTCAGTTTAAGAATCGCAAGATCAAACAGCTTGAGAATCAACATGGAAACTGGCCTTGGGGTTTTTAACCAGCCAGCTAAATAGAAAAGAAATCAGCGGACATGAGTCCTATATGTAAGCAAATTATTGCACAAACTGGCATGCATCAGGTTGTTACTAACAGCTGGCATACGGCATTTGTTTTTAATTGAACACTGTTTTAGAGCAGAACTGAGTGGTAAGTTAGTTGATTTTAAAGTGCAATTTGGGTTTTAAGTGGGATTGGGGGGGGTGGACTATAAATTAAGGGGGTGGGGGTGGCTATTTTTAATCCATATCACAAGGATGAGAGACTGGTATGGGCTGGCTTGCAAACAGCCGGTATGGGCATTGAGGACTTAAGTGCACTGTGGCTTCACTTCATGCTAAATGGATGTGATGCAATAAACTAACCAAACCCATAATATAAGACTTGTCTGTTAAAAAATACAAATTTAGAGGCAGGTGGCATCTCTTGGTTCAATGATGACTATAGGAAGATCAATGCTAAACAGTTTAACTCTTGGAGCATCTGATAGTGCGATCAGAGCTGCAGCCATTAAATCACATGCCAACACAAACATGCCTTCCTGATCCTGCATCCAAAGCTTGCTCTGTTCTGATGGCACATAAGAACAGGGATTTTTTTTTTCTGAATCATGTGTTTATCAGGTATATCACCTTCTTTAAAGCTTCCTTAAGGTGCCTCAGTTGCTTTTTTGCTAATTTGATCTGTTTAGCTTGGCTTCTCTTTTTCCATTTCCTATATCTGAACTCCTCACAGGGACACCTTGTTATTCAAAGAATGTCAAGGCAACATAGATGTTCATAAAAGGGGCAAAACCCTCTCCCCATAACCTTTGCATGGTTGTGGTACAATATTTATGATTTATCTTAATATTTATCATTTGAAATACATTACTATCCAGAGCCATTCTAGAACTCTGTCTTCAGGCACTTCCCACTTGGCCTTGAATGCTCTTGAACAGGAAAGCATGGCCCAAAATAATTGTTCACAGATGTGTGTTATTGATGTGTAAGATGCAACGGGTGTCCTAGCAATGTTTCTCTATTGGAATACGTCCAGTTCATTGTGTTGATAAAACCTTTTAAATGAATATATCAAAATAAAACCTTACCTCCTTCTAGCAGCAACAAACCTCCATTGAAAAAATTGGTGGGGTGAGCCCCAGTAATTCATGTGGAGGAGCCCAGTCCCTTGCCCCTGGGGAAGTTATCAAGATATTCATTGGCATAAAGGTGTATGGCCTCGCACTCAAGTTTCTTGGTACAATCCAGGAGATGCTTGGTGCTGATCTTACCTTGTGACTTGCACCCTTCTCTTAAGTGAGGCTGTGGGATGTGGTTCTTAAGTCATGGAAGCCAGGAAAGGAGAAGTTATCAGAGAGAAGCCTTAATGTTCATTGAGCTCACTTTGGTCGTATGTATGGAACTAATTTTTCAAAAATGACTAATGATTTTGGATGCCTCCAGTTCTGGGTATTTGATCCGAGATACATAAAGGCAGTTGACTTCAGAAATGGCAGAGCACCTCTTGCTGGAGATTGGACCCCTCCAAGGAGCCTCACACTGGACACCCAGGATAGGAGACACTGGGTGCGTCTACACGAGATGCTAAATGCACAGTAGATTAATTCTGCTGCGCATTAGCGTGTCACGGCAAAAGCTGTGCAGTTGTGCTAATGCACAGTAGAATTAGTCTACCACACATCAACATCACTTAAAAGGTGTGTGCGCTGGTGCTACTGTGCAGTAGCACTGGTTACTGGGCATTTATTTGGTACCTGTTATTAAACTGAATGCGCAGTAACCATGGTGCATTAATGCACGTGTAGACGTGCCCACTGAGAAGCACTAGTCACTTTTGAAAACAAGTTGCTTGTTAAGCTCTTAGTCTAGCAGAACTGCCTGTTTGAATGAGAGAAGTCCAAACAGCAGAAACCAAGTTTGCCTGGGAGTTGAAATAATTGCCCCGACACTGCAGAGTAATTTAACTTATTTTGTACATTGCGAGAGATTTATATTGCTTAGAATGACATTTAAAACTCATGTACAGCTTCTGAAGGAAGAAATAGACCCCTCTAAAGTAGATGATGAGTATGTACAAATGAACACATGAGAGGTTCGAGACATAAATACAGCTAAAAAATGTATGAACACTCGGGTTTCTCATTACCATTTTGTAGTGGGGGCCAAAGCAATGCAGTCAAAGAGGCCATGTACTTAGTGTAGGCACTCGGGTTCTGCAAATGTACCTGCTATTGCTACAGGCCCCCACAAAGGTTACTGATGGGAACTGCTGTTGCTGGGTTTTTTTCAGTTTACTTTGTGCACTGGAGAGCACTTTGTGTATAATCAATCTCTGTGGTTCCCCAAGCATAGACAGAGTCACTTTCCCCGTGTAAGTGGATCCCTGAAAGAGCATTGAGGAGTGGGGGTGAGCAGATGCAAGAGAGAAACATGATTGCAAAAGCACAGTGTGGCAGGAGAGGACTCAAACACACGTAGTCGTACCTGAAACCACTGAGGCACCCCTCAAAACTGACCAGGCTTCAAATCAGTGGTGTCAGTTGAAGATGATCCCAAGACCCTCTTCACTTCACCTTTATCCTCAGGCTGCATAAAAACTTCTGGAAGTGGAGGGGACAGGTATGTCTTGCAGTGATGGGGACATTTTGGATCAGTACATAAAATACTGTAACAGTGTTTGGCTTTGAGGCAATCTGATGGAGGTGACACTGTTGCTCTGATCTTTATTGCTTGTGTTACAACCCAAGCAGGTGAACTGATCAGTGATATGTAGGTTAGTCTGTTGGAGCATAACTTAAGTGGTTCAACAGGCATAAAGCCGTTCTACTAAACCATGTAATAGGCCTAGTAGCAGTGCACCATGTATTAGCTATAGCAATGTAAGGTCCTGAATAGATACTAATCTACTACTCAAGGTAGTGTGGTAGGAAAGGAAGTCAGATCATAAATCTATATGCCTTCATTTGTTTTCTATTTCATATTCATGACATGGACTCTTAAATCTTGTACAGTATCTTATTCTTATACTCTGTTAATTGAAATGGTACTTCCCCCCCCCCCAAAAATAAAACCCCTTAATATGAATATGATTTCTGTAAATGCCAATGCAATTCACCAGTGTTTCACAGCCCTCCTTTAAAAGATGCATGTAGCAGCTCTCCTATGGTATTTGCCTGATTCATAAAGTTTAATGTCCCTGTTTTGTTGTATGATTGCTCTCAGAGAGACACAGATCCTGTGTGTTATACCTGATGTTTGTGTCTGTATGCTCTATCCCAGCAAGTATAGAACAGATTACTTGCTAGCAGAATGGCTATTACCCGATACTGAGCGAGAACCAGGTCAAAACAGCCCAATAAGGCCTCTGAAAATTTAAAATGCGCTTACATGAAATACAGGTTTTGGTCTTAGGCCTGCGTGCTGTTTATATGTTTGCAGAGAAATCTTACAATTCCTTACAAGTTCACATTCACATATGCCCTCAATCTTATTTTCTTTCTTTTCAAAGGTAACATGGTAAAAGTCCCCAAAATTTAGCTCTTCGTAGAATTTAGCTCTTGCCTTGCTTGAGTCCTGAACCTTTATGATGATGATTTTTTTTAATCTCTCTGAAATCATGACTTGCTAAAATGTTGAGGGGGGAGGACTGAGGGTCATGCACTGAGTGTGTGGATGAGGAAGTGTGCTGAAAAACTGGATTCTTGTTGCACATCGGATGGGTGGTGCTTTCGCTGTTTGTTTTTTTTTTCCCCACTGCTGATCTCACATGCATGGAACACATGATGCGTTCAACACTTTTTAAAATGGAAGTCATGGCAGCCTCAGTGCTCAAAGGGTTAACTGCAGTTTAATAACAGCTCCCGTTTTTAGATTTGCAGTACACAACTGTTTAAATACTGTATTCCTTGTAAATTAAGTAAAAAAAAAAAATGTTAAGGCTGGTGCCAATATTTTTGTTAATGAAATGTTCAATGTTGTCTCTCACTACAGTCTGGTCAGAACTCTTTGTGTATAAGCTGGGCCTGAAGCCATTTTATAGCTTGTAGGCCTAATTGTGTAACTTTTTCTTTCATAATGTTTTTGTTATAATATCTACTGTCATTTCTTTCATATAAATATGACATGTAAATTGTCATAATAAAAACATTTAAATAACTCAATGTACAAAGTATACTGTGCGTCTGAGAAGCACGTTGATTTTTAATGATTACAGCAGCTAAAGAACCAGACAGAACTTGGACGGAGGCGACTGGAAATGGCTGGTGCAAGCCATGCCAGCCTGGGAAAGTAACATTAATCTGGCTAGAGGATGAATCGGTAACAAGTCCTGGTGATTTGTTTTGATGGCAGCTCAACCCATGAGGTTTTCTCTTTGACCAGGTGTTGGTGACGGTGAAGAAACTTGAATTCATCTCTGTTCATCTTAATTGGTCTCTGGCAAGAAGGTTCTCTGTATTCTTTCTAAAATGTTAATATATCATTCTGTGTTATCCTAGTGGTGCAGCTCATTGGTAGTAATAGTAGCAGCTCAGCCCATATGCACCTCGACTCATGCCATGGATCGGCACACTCGCCTGACAGCCTCCCACAACATTATTACCAGTGAGCTAAGGAGGTACGGGTTGGATGAATGGAATCTAAAGTGGGTAGAAAACTAGCTGGATTGTTGGGCTTGGAGGATAGTAGTCAATGGCTCAGTGTCTAGTTGGCAGCTTGTATCAAGTGGAGTGCCTCAGGGGTCAGCCCTGGGGCCGGTTTTATTCAGTGTCTACATTAACAATCTGGAAGATGGGATGGTGTGCACCCTCAGCAAGTCTGCAGATGATACCAAGCTGGGGGGAGTAGTAGATACACTCGAGAGTATGGCTAAGGTTTCAGAAAGACTTCAACAAATTGGAGGATTGGGCCAAAAGAAATCTCAAAGTTCAACAGAGACAAGTGCAAAGTCCTGCACTTAGGACGGAGCAATCCCAAGCACTGATGCAGGCTGGGAGTGACTGGCTGGGCAGCAACTCTGCAGAAAAGGACCTGGGGGTTACAGTGGATAATAAGATGGGTAGGAGCCAGCAGTGTGCCCTTGTTGCAAAGGAGGCTAATGGCGTATGGGGCTGCATTGGTAGGAGTGTTGCTGGTAGATTGAGGGAAATTACTATTCTCTATTCTGCGCTGGTGAAGCCATATCTGGCATACTGTGTCCAGTTTTGCTCCCCCCCTCCACTGCAAAAAGAATATGAACAAATTGGAGAGAGTCCAGCAGAGGGCAACAAAAATGGCTAGGGGACTAGTCTAAGGAAGAGAAGACTGAGGGGGGATTTAATAGCAGCCTTCAACTACCTGAAGAGGGGTTTGAAAGAGGATGGAACTGGACTGATCTCAGTGGTGGCAGATGACAGAATAAAGAGCAAAGGGAAGTTGAGGGTTAGATATTAGGAAAAACTTTCTTACTAGGAGGGTAGTAAAACACTGGAACAAGTTACCCAGAGAGGTGGTGGACGCTCCATCCTTGAAGGTTTTTAAGGCCAGGCTAGACACAGCCTTGGCTGGGATGATCTAGTTGGGGCTGGTCCTGCCTTGAGCAGGGGGTTGAACTAGCTGTGACCTCCTGAGCTCCCTGCCAACCCTCATTTGCTGTGATTCTGTGCAAACCTCTGAGTCTTGTCCTAAGAAGAGTCTTGCTGGGTGTGTTATTACTTGTAAGCTACGGCTACATAGCTGTGATCCATGTTGGCAGCAACTGGAAAGGCCTTGTCTTACACCAGCATAAATTCATAGGTGTAATTCAACCTCAGAACTTAAGACAGCCCAGTAGATGAGTCTAAACAGAAATGTGTGCACAGCCTGGCTGTGTGATACCTGCTCTGCTGTGTGCTTATGACAAAAGGCATTAAAAACCTTCAAGGGAAGAAATGTAGTGGCCAACCAGGAAACTGCTCAAGCCATGGAAGGAGGTGGGGGCTGGATTTGGAGGGTGACTGCTCTCAGTGCTCACCCTGGAAGTCATTCAGAACCTGATTTCTTTCCAACTTGGGTATTTTTTTTAGTCCAGGTGCTGGGTTATTCTTTGATGCTAAGACATTTCTGTGGAGTCCATTCCCTCACTGCAGAATCTAAGCTTGCATTTAAAACAAGGAACCTGATTATCTGTTTCTAGCTTTTACGACTGAAGAAAAACTTCCAAGTCTGATCACTGACAACTACTGCATTATGTGTAATTACTGAATGTCCAGGCAGCTTGAAGTGACTGTTTTGAGATGTGTAAACTTCTAATTTCTCCTCATTATGGGATGACTCTGAAACCTAATGGTGGTCAACTGCATCATCAACATTGTCTATTTCTCTGCTTCATTTAGAAGGAAAAGTGTAATGCCTTACCTGGCCTTGTAAAATCCAGTATTTGATACTGGGGAGTGGGGCATCTGGTTTTTAAAGGGAAAAAGAAGCTGGGGATTTTCTCCCTTCTCTAGCGCCAAAAGTCTTCACTGTCAATACCAGACGCATAACTCATCCTCTCAGTCCCCAACTAACTTTCCACTATGCTGCCTTTTGCAAAGCACATGCAAGCTCTGCACAAAAATCTATGGCACAACAAAAATAAATACCTCAGTCCCTAAGGAGCATGCACTTTAAGGTAATACAACTTGCTGTACTGCATAATAATCCATTGTGGGCTGTTCCTTAATAAAAACCTTCCCTTTTTCTAAAAGTTTGATGGACTGTGTTGCAGTTTTCCTCAATAATTGCAGAGACAGTGGGAAGGGCTGTCTGGATATTGAGACGAGAGGCAGGTCAGACTATAAAACAGTGTTGTCGTTCCCTCCAGCTTGCGATCCACGGTGAGTGATCATATTTGTGGTGTGCTCATGCTTGATCTTGCCCAGTCCACTGTGGGTCATCGTAATAAGTGGAAAGCACAATTTAAGTTTGCTGGGCAAACACTTGGTATTAGCTTGGCATGACTGGAGAGAAGCAAGCCTGAGTATAGAGCCAGTCCTCTGCTCCCTCTTGTCCTGTATCAGCACGATCCTGTAAACTTTCATTCATGTGAGCTGTGCCCAGCCATACTGAAGTACCACTGCCCAGTGACAGTCCCCAGCACCTGCCACCTAGGGAATTATTTGCCTGAGCAATGATTTGAATAATTGAAGCCAGAAATGGGCAACGGAAGAAGAACCCTGTGGCTCTGATTTATGAATCCACTTTTTTCCTTCCTAAAAAACCATAAAAGTTGCATGGCCTTATAACAGAGGAGAAACCTACAGTTGGGCCCCAGAGCAGCCTCAATTCTTGTCTTTGCTGGGTTCAATGCAAATACCCAATTAAAACATTTATCAGCACAGATTTTATTTTAGCACTTCTAGCGAATGTAATCCCCTTTGTGGTTACTTGAATCTTCTGTGGGTTTTGTGAGGGCTAAAACAGTTCAAAGATTGTATCAGTTATCAAGCTATAACAGGGGAAGATTTGTTTCTAAGTTAAACCTGAAAGCATGGAGTTGCTTTGTATGCAGGACAGACTTTTAATTGGAACAAGGCGGCATTGACCTTATTAACTTCAAAAAGTCTAAAGTATGACCTGGTGGTTCCAACTGCCTCCCTCCCATTGTATGTGGGGAATTAACTTCCTCAACTGGCTCCTTTTCCTCAAAGAAAAATGGCTTAACCCATTGCTAACCAGGAGTATAAGGGAAAAAAGACAGACGTATCAAGGTAGGAGACATTAGAGGTGCAGTTGTATCCATCCTGGTCCTTTTAAAATACCCATCTCTTAGCATAGCTGTCTCATAGGAGCATGCTGCATTACTCCTGTTCTCCGGCAGTGTAAAACGGTCACCTCAAGGAACTTGTCTCAGCAAGAGAAATCTGCACTGATGTAGCTTCCTGGATGTTATGGATTGCTGTGTTGGCGTTTAAATGCAAAGCCTCCTTCTCCACCAATGCAGCACATCTACAATAGACACTTGCAGCTAAAGAAGTGCGGTTAGACCAAGGATATGCACAGAACCAAGATCTAGGATGGTAGGCTAATGTTCCCACCCTTGCAACATTAGATATCTGTCTTGAGACTGCCAGCAACTGACTGATCTTAACTGGCAGTAACTTGTGTTGTAGTTACGTCTGCAGTAGAATCTGGTCCCAGGCCTTCGGACCCCTTTCTTGTGAGGCCACCACATCCTCATCAGAGAGAAAGTCAAGCAAAGAATTAGCGATCATTATTTGTGACTCTGCTTTTTCTCCCTTTAGCTCAACGTGGAATTCTGCCCGTGCAGGCAAAATCCAGTGTAGTGGATTGGGTGATGGTTACTGGATAGCTGTCATGTTTTTATGCTTATCTTTGCTGCCTTTCATAGTGAGGGCTACAGCCCATTAAACTCTCAGCACTGTCAGGAAGGTGAGTTGAGTCTAATGAGTTCTCTCATCTGAACCTGGTGATCACCTTAATGCTTCTATTCGCTTTTGTTTTCTAGATGATGAACATTTTAAGAAAGCAAAACTGCTGAAGACACAGTCTCTTGAAACAGATGGGATGAGTATTGGGACCTTAGGCTGCAGCGGTTTGCACAAGACTCTGCCAAACACAGCTCACAAGGAAATGGATTTTTTCAAGTGAACTGCCTCCTCTTTTAACGGAGAGACAAGGTTCTTTGCGTAAATCTGATATCTTTTATTAGACCAACTCAAATAGCTGGAAAAAAAATCTTTGCAAGCTTTCGGGTACAAATGCCTTTCGTCAGGCTGAGGAAGCATCTGCAGTTGGCGCGTGCTCTTCCTGGATGCAGTGTGATGATTTAAAGAGTTGAACAGATATGCCAAAGAGTGACAATGCCTAGGACAGTTGTCTCTATAGCTGTTGAATGAGGCATGTGTTTTCGTCCAGCCCGTGCACTTCAGCTATGGACCACAATATTGTAATTCCTTTGTTTTCTATTTGTGTCTGATTGGAGAGGAAGGGCAGAGTAAAGGAACCAGAAGCGATAGAGATTGCTAGAGTCCCCACATCTGCATCCTCCATCCTTGCAAACTGTGGGGATACAGCAGTCACCTTTTAGGCAGTGACATCTGAGACAGCCCTGGATGATCCACAGACAGCTGTTAGCAGCCCTGAAATGGACCACGGCTACTCAACGTAAGGGCTGGTCCAATTGACAAGTTTGTGAACAGACCCTAGTCAGATGCTGCCAGGTGCTGATCCAGGAGCAAGTTTTCGAAGCCAGGCTATCCATCCTGCTTGAGGGAGTCACTAGTCTCACTGGGATATAGCTGAATATTTGGGAGGGGAAAAGCGGGCACTGGCGTAGCAAAATCCAGGAGTGTCAGTCACTCTGTAGCGGAGAGGGGGTGGCAGGGCCTGCTCCCCTTCCCTCTCCTGTATCCACAAGGCTGTCACCTCCTCCAGCATCATTTCCTTCAGAGAGGAGACGTAGCCAAACACCAGAGATGGGCGCTCCTCCCTGCGGCAGGTCTGTCAGCTGTCTGGTGGGTGGCACGATGAGCGCTCCCAACCAGTCGCAGCGGAGAAGTCGGGAGCAACGCGAAGCCTGTGAAGAAGAAACAAGGCCCCAGATGGGAAAGCGGAGAGCAAAGAGCCACAGACGCGAGGAAGAGGATGGGTGCTAGTGGGTGGGGAGACGGCTGCAAATGCCAGTCCTGCCAGCGCCAGCTAAGGCAGATGGGCTGTGGCAGACAGGCCTGGCCACTGCCGCTGCATAGTGATGGGCAGAGCGCCAGCGCGGGGCGCAGACTGGGGCACGCTCCGTTGGCAGAGGCCTGGCATGGTTCCCACTGAGTTTCCTCCTGCCCGGTGAGTACAGCTGCATCGGCTCCCGCTTCGCTGCCATCCAGAACCTCAGGCTTTCTGGCCCTTGGCTTGACCAGTAGTGCGTTGTGGTCCTGGTGAGGCGACGCTGCGGGGCTGCTCTGCCTGGGGCCGTGGCCGCCCAGAAGGGGGCTTGGCCCGGGCATGCTCTACCCTGCTGCCCTCGAGGAGCCTGTGCGCGAGGGGCCGGCCAGCCCAGGCACACACAGCGGAGCAGGGGCAAGCAGCACCCACAGGTCCTGCCTGGCACCAGGGACTGTTGCCATGGATAGCGCCACCACTGGGGTTGGAGGGGCTGTTGCCATGGATACTGCCAACTGTCACCCACTGGGCTTGATGGGGCTGTTGCCATGGATAATGTCATCCACTGGGGATGGAGGGGGTGTTGCTATGGATACTGTCAGCTGTCATCCACTGGGGTTGGGTGTGGGGTGGACGGCCACTGCCCCCTGGGGGGGGTGGGGCCTGCACTGCAGTGACTAACCCTCCGCGCGCGGCACGTGACGGGAGGGACAGGTTTCATTGGCCGGCAAAGGGGGCTTAGACTTAGCGTTGGCGACGGCGTCACGTGACAGGCCTGCAAATGGAGCGGGGGCTTCAACATTCCCCCTTCCCAGCCTGACCATAGAATGGCGGCTCCGGGGGCCAGCGCGCCGCCTTCCTTCTCTATGGTGGAGGGCGGGGAGGAGCGGCGGTTCCGCCTCCGGCCCGGGCGGGTTCCGTTTCCGGCAGCGGCGGGACTGGGCACGACGGGACGGCCATGAGCTTCCTGAAGCGGTTCCCGCCGCCAGCCGAGGGCGTCCGGCACCAGCAGCCCCACACCGAGGCCGTGCTGGGCGGCCGCGCCCTGGGCTCCGGCACCCTCTACATCGCCGAGAGGTGCGGCTGGGCCGGGGGCTCCGCGGGGCTGCCCAGGCCCACCTCCAGCCCGGGGGGGTGGGGGGTGGTGAGAAGGCCTCAGGGAGACGATCCCGAGTCCCGAAGTCAGTTGAGTCCCTCAGCCCGGACGGGCTGTGCCTGCCGTTACTCCCAAACCTCGGGTGGACCAAGAATCAAGGGGGGAGGTGGTCTATAAATAGGGGAGCGGGGTCTTAGACCCGTGGGAGTTGCCCCACCTGCCCCTTGAGCGGCTCAGATGAGCGACGTCGGTGCTGCTACAGTGTTGTCAGCCCTGCCTTGCCCCAAATCATGAGACGCAATTTTTTGAAGCGTGTGTGTGTGTGTGGGGGGGAGTTATTTGTGAAGGTGTTGGGGGTGGGGTTCTGCACCCATCTCCCTTGCCCCAGAGCTCAGCTGTGTGATGCTGTTGCCACCCACTGCACGGGCAGGGGATGTGGGGCATGCTGGCCATGCAGCACAATCCCTGCCCGTCCAGCAGCAGGAGGCTCACTGGGACTGTGGGGCAAAGGCAGCAGGGCACAAAGCCCCAGCCCACAGGGGGCTGCCTGCTTGTGCCTCACCCTGTACCTCAGGACAACGCGCCCTGGCCCTGGGGCCCCATTCACCCCTGCCCCACTCCCTCACCATGGGGGCCTCCATCTTCTCCTTTTCCTCCACCTACCAGCTGGGAAAATCCAGAGATCTGAGGGTTGGATCCGGAGATTGCAAGTCAGTTATTTTGACTTTGAAATCCCAAGTCTTGGGATGGTTTTGTGGTAGTTGGTAATACTGCTGTTAGGCAGCTGCAGGAGGCTCGGGTTTGGGCCTCCTGTACGTCATGTGGCCCTGTGCGGCATCGTTCCTTTGCCAGCAAAGAGCTCTTGGCAGCAGGAAAAATGTTGGTGATGTTGCTGGCTGAGAAGCCGGCCAGTCCTGGGGTCCTCAGCGAAGGAGAGATAGGATGAGGTTTGTTGTGGAGCGACCTCTTGTTGTGCTGGGTTCCTGCTTAGCATTGCAATTGCCACTCTGTTGGTGGGATGGAGCTGCGGCTCAAACAGCGAGTGCTGTCAACCCACACAGGGTCCAGTTGTGGCCTGTCTTTTTCTTTCAATAGACTTTTGTCTGCGGCTTGTACAAGTTGTTCTCACTGCTTCCTCCCCGCTCTGTTCTAATGTACTGCAAGGCTTTTTCCAGGGCTGTTTACAGGCCATGGATAGAAGGAGGCAGCGTACGCATCAGTTGCATTATCAGAGATCTGTGTTGTGGGAGAACCAGGTGCTGCTGAATCCAAGTACAGAGCTGCCTGCTTGGAGAAGTGCAGGGAAAAGAGCTCACTGGGCAGAAGTAGGAAAGCAGTTGCAGAACTGGGGAAGCAGGATCACTGTAGCTATGTCTGGCCTGGAATTTATCAACAGCACCCAAGAGTTGTGTGTGTTTAGGTCAAGAAGTGATCTGCACATTGAGCTGAAACTTCTCCTGGAGGAAAAAGTGGCTTTGGTCATGTTTAGCTTTGGGTAGAAAGTCCTGTTAGCACAGAGATGGAGCCTTGGCTTAGCAGTGACTGGGTGAATGCTGTTCACACATCTGTCCTGTAGGTGTGGCTGACTTGAGTGTTGTCTGCGAGATGTCATGGCTTTCCTGAGTTCCTGACTTGCCTTTTATTTATTTTTTTTCCCTTAGTCGCCTGTCATGGTTTGATAACTCTGGTCTGGGCTTCTCCTTGGACTACCCCACCATAAGTTTGCATGCTGTCTCCAGGGACCTCACTGCATATCCATGGGAGCATTTGTATGTCATGGTGAATGCCAAATTCGAAGGTATAGTATGCCTGCAACATGTCCCTCTGGTAACTTGTCACTTGAACGGTCAGTTATGAACAGTGGGGAGCTTGGGATTCAGAAGCACCAGTCCTTGCTCAGCATTTCTCATTTCAAACAGCATATCCTAGGGCCTCTGCTCTTTCTCTTGGGACCTCAGCTGTGGGCTGGTATTAGGACCCGTTGTACCATTGCACTTGCTGTCCTGCTTTTGGGCAAGTTAAACTGTCCCACAGGAGCATGTTCCTGTTAAATGTCACTTTTCACCCCTCTGCTCTCTTGAACCTCCTTAAACATTTCTACTTAGCCACAGTTTCCCTTAGATTCTTGTGCTCCCTTCCCATGCTCCATGCATTGCTTTACACTCCTCTGCTCCACTCATTTAGCATCTCATGAATGGGTGTTCACATGCCTGTTAATGGAGAGCAGACAGGAAACCTCCGTCCCATGCTCATGGAATGTTTAATTCCCATGAGCAGCTTCCATAAGAGTTGCTTATATTTTGAGGCTTGTTGAATCTTTAAAGGCTTCCTACAACAGACATTTTTTTTTTTTTTAAAGAAGCTTTTGCCATTTCTTTATTGTTCACGGTTTGGACATAAATTTGCAGTGCTTATTTTTTTTTAAAAATTACTTCTTAAAATCTTTTTACAAATATCAGGTTTGCTATATTTGTTCTGGACGATTTCTAAGGGGAGCACATGTGGAGTGAAATGTAATGCCTCAGCTGTACAGCACGAGTGCTAAATCTTTATTGAAGACCTCTTTTCTCTGTAATTCTAATCAGTGATTTATGCTAAGCAGATGTTAAAGCCAACTAAAAGCTATGATTTAAATAGACTGACTTGAAAATCTTTCCACCTCCCTAGCACTGTCAGCTGCTTCAGTTTGCAGACTCTTAACCCTTCTAATGTAGTAACTCTGCTGGTAATAATAATAATACAAAAATCATAGAATCATAGAAAATTAGGGTTGGAAAGGACCTCAGAAGGTCATCTAATCCAACCCCTTGCTCAAGGCAGGACCATCCCCAACTAGATCATCCCAGCCAAGGCTTTGTCTAGCCAGGTCTTAAAAACCACCTCTCTCGGTAACCTGTTCCAATGCTTCACTACCCCCCTGGTGTGGGAGGTTTTCCTAATATCTAACGGAAAACTTCCCTTGCTGCAACTTGACCATTACTCCTTGTTCTGTCATCTGCCACCACTGAGAACAGTCCGGCTCCATTCTCTTTCGAACCCCACTTCAGGTAGTTGAAGGCTGCTATTAAATCCCTCTCAGTCTTTTCTTCTGCAAACTAAATAAGCCCAGTTCCCTCCACCTCTCCTCAGAAGTCATGTGCCCCAGCCCCTGAACCATTTTCATTGCCCTGTGCTGGACTCCGCAATTTGTCCACATCCTATCTGTAGTGGGGGGCCCAAAACTGGACCCAGTACTCCAGATGTGGCCTCATCACTGCCGAGTAGAGGGGAAGAATCACTTCCCTTGTTATTAGGCTATTTTACCAGCAGAACAATAAGGAAAAAAAAATGCCAGCAGCATACTTGGCTGTATTAACAGGCGCATCACTTTTAAATTGAGAGAAGGAATTCTTCCACTCTATTCAGCATTGGTGAACCTTAGCTAGATTGTTATGGCTGGTTTTGGGCCCTGCACTTCAAGAAATATGTGAATAAATAAATGAGAGAGAATCCAGCGTAGATGAACAAAAGAGAATAGGTCTGGGCAGCGTGACTTATGAGAAAAGTTTGGAAGAACTGTGGCTGTTTAATCTGGAGAAGAGAAGACCTGGGGAGTGGGGGATGTTGTTAAGTCTTCAGATACCTGACGGGTGGTTAAAAAGAGGACACAGAGAGACTTCTTTATGGCTGTAGAGGAAAAGGCAAGAAATACTGGTCCTAAATTGCAGCAAGAGAAATTTAGGTTGGATATTAGGAAGAATCTTCTGATGGGAACACATTGCCTCAAGTTGTTGTGGAGCCTCCTTCTTTACAAGTTTTTAATTGCAGATTTGCCAAGCATTTGGCAGGAATAATTTACACAGGGCTGATTCTTTCCTGAGCAGGGGATTGGATTAGGTGACTTCCTGCAATTCCTTCTAGGCCTGTTTTTCTCCTATGCTATCGATGTTTGGGGGCAAAGGCTTCAGTGGGGTCTTTATACACCTAACGCAAATAAGTGTATGTGATTGTATATTTTTGTCAATTTCCTTTTAAAGCCTTTTAAAAAAAAAAAAAACTTCCTTAAGGGAGAGTTTGACTGACATGATCATAGATGCGTATGGCAAACAAGGTGGGAACAGGGGAGCTCAGGAGTTAAAAAATCAAATTGTCTGAGCTTTGCTGTTGTCGTGGATGCATTCTGAGGAGCTGTTTGCTTGCTAAAGCAGATGGAACCATTGAGGCTAGTTCAGAGTTCCAAGCAGTATTTTGGGTAGAAATGTATAGCTTGTATCTTTTTTTTACTCCAGTTTCTGAATGCATCATTTGAATGATGCTTCTCCCAAAACTGTGTATCTAGACTGGAGTGAACACAGTTTGCAAACTTACTGAATTTAAATATCTAAGTAATGTTTTGCCATAAGAACACAGAGCTATTCCTGCCATGGGAGACTACATATAGTAGGACTTTGTGACAGCCTCATTTTCTGTACAGGCTTGGCCTACAATAAATCTTTTGCAGTCTCTGGGTATGATTAGTTTTCAGGTCTACTGTGGCCTGTATCATAGCTCTGTGCAGTATTCAAGGCACTTGCCTCAAACCACATCTCTGCAATTGTTACAGGAATCTCCATGATTCATGCAGTGGGATTGGGCAGGGCCCTCAGTGTTCTTTCCCTGAAGGCTTTTGTCACTCTTCCAAGTCAGCTGCATGTGCCTGGGAGTTGTTGCTTTCTGAGAAGGATGATCTTGAGATTGACTTTCCTGAAGGCATTAAGCTGGGCCAGCAGCAGATGGTTGTGTCCAGTGTTGTCAGTCTAAAGAACCTTGGGCAGCCTCCTTGAGTGCTCTGCTTTCAGAGGTGGCAGCTGGTTCCCTCTTGGCTGGGCATCACTCAGCATTGCTTCCAGTTCCTGGCCTCCGATACAAAGCACCCTTCATGGAAGCAGATGCCTGGCGGGCTTGTTTCCATAAATCTTTAGAAAATCTGTTGATGCGTTTCCCAGATTTTGGGTTCAGTCTCTGTAGCAACAAGGCTCCACAGCATGGGCATCTTCCTCCTTGATTCCAGCAGTAGTAAAAGTGCATCAGGCTTTGCTGCTTAGGTAGCAGCCATGAAGCACTTCCTTCCCCTTCTTTGAGACTCATCATGTTTCCTGCCCACCTTTCCACCGTGCGTGGCCTGCCTGGCACAGGGAGTGGAGAGATCAGAAACTGAACAGGGTTCTCTATTGTGGCATGACCGAGCATGGCAGAGAGGCAAACACTGCAGCAAGGCCCTGTACTGTCCATCTAGTCCAGTATGTCATGTCTCACAGTGGCAGAGTGGATGCTGAAACAGAGTGGATGACACGACCAGGGTATTTTTCCATTGTTTCTTTCTCACTTGCAGCCTCTAGCATTTAAGGTGTAGGACAGTGGTTTCCAAGCTCTGACAGATTACCTACCACCAATTTAAAACCATACAGCCTTAAGTACCACCAGCAAATTTTTCATACACATAAGTGACAGGCTATGCATTAAAATAACATCAAAACCTTTAGTAATCATAAAACATTGTTTCATCAGTTACGGTAACCATATAAAACAATTAAAATAAAATGAAAAATATTGCAGTTAGTAGCACAATTAAAAAAAAAAATGTCACAACTAATGGCGATTTAATCACACAGCTAAAAACACAAAATTATTCAGGTACTTTGTATGGTTGGGGGGTGGAGATGGGGTTGGTGTGGGGGTGAATTTGTGAAGGTGTGGGGGGCTGTGGGTGTGGGGTTTGGTGCCTGGAGGGGGGTCCCCACATGCCGTGGCAGGATGTGGGGTACTGTGGGTCAGGAGTGAGGGGCAGCAGCAGGGCTGGGGAGGCTGTAGTTGGGAGTGACGGATAGACACGCAGATATACAGCACCCAGCAGGTAAGTTTGTGGAGCGGGTGGGGTGGGGGGAAAGGGAAGAGGTGCTGGGGAAGATCGAGGCTCCCATGCTGAGGGAAGGAATGGGACAGGGCTGGAGTGAATGGGGCCCCAGGGCCACAGTGAGTTGTGGGACAGAGCCATGGGAGGCTTGTCCTGGAGTGCTGGGGGTGCTGCAGCTCCCAGCTGTTGCATGCACCCCTGGGAAGGCATGGGGGGCATGTGCCCCCTGGATTTGTGCATGGAGCAGAGTTGGGCTACCCACTGCAGGCTGTGGCTTTGTGCCCCACTGCCGTTGTCTCGGGAGCCACGCACAATGCCATGTGCCCTCTGTGCGGAGACTGTGCCGCGTTCCCTGCCTGCCCGGTGGTAGGAGGCACATGGTGTTGCATGCAGCTCTGGAGGGAATGGCAGTGGAGCACAGAGTGCAGCGGGCAGCCTGCTTTTCCCGAGGGGTTTCTCCCCTCGGGCTGGCCCACCCTGTCCCCCCAGCAGGAGCAGCACGAAAGGACATGGCCCCTCCCATTGCCCAGGCCCTTCCTGGGGCAGCCTAGGCCTTTCCTGGGGGGGGGGGTGCTCCTGTTGCTGTGTGCACCCCCGGAGAGGCAT
>NW_017729032.1:4642022-4643237 GCF_001723915.1 Gavialis gangeticus | reverse complement strand
CCACTGCCCAGGCCCTTCCTGGGGCAGCCTAGGCCTTTCCTGGGGGGGGGGGTGCTCCTGTTGCTGTGTGCACCCCCGGAGAGGCATATGTCCCCCAGATTTGTGCGTAGGGTGGAGGCAGGCTGCCCACTGAATACTGGGCTCTGCACCCTGCTGCCGCTGCCTTCGGAGCCATGTGCAATGCCACGTGACTTCTGCTGCCAGGCTGGCAGGAGATGCAGCATAGCGTGCGGAAGGCATATGGCATCACGTGCAGCTTGAGGCAACAGCAGTGGGGCGCACAGCCCAGCAAGCAGCCCTCCTCTCCCGTGTGCACAAATTATGTGTCCCCCAGGGTGTGTGCAGTGGCGGGAGTCATCGTCCCCCTGTTCCCTCCCCTCCCCACCGCGTTCCTGGACGGGCTCCCTGGGGCTCCGACTATCCTGTGACCCACCCCAGGGCCCCATTCACCCCAGCCCCTCTCCCTACCTCTGCCCCACTATCTCCCTCAGTGTGGAGGCCTCGATTTGTGCCCCCGCCTTCCCTCTCCCATGCCCCTTCTCCCCCAGCACACTTAGCTGCTGGCCTCATGGCTGGGTGTCTGTGTGTGTGCGCACCCTTCCCCATGGCCTTCCACGTACCACTCAGGTGATTTGCATATCACTGGTGGTACACGTACTTTAGTTTGGGAACTGCTGGACTAGATGACTTTCTGAGGTCCCTTTCAACTCTAATTTTCTGTGTCCCTATGATTCTGGAAATAGGGATTCATTATTTACTCTCTCAACCCAAGAACTCAGAGTCACCAAATGAAGCGAGTAGGTAGTCAGTTTAAAGCTACCACAAGGAAGTTCTTTTTTAAACAGTGTGTCATTAAAGTGTGGAACTTGTTGCTGCCTGACACAAAAAGGAATTAGACAAATTCTTGGAGGAAAGGGGCACCAGTAGCTGTTGAGCAGGGGAACTAGGGATATAGCCTCTGAATAAGAATTTCCTAGACCAGCGGTTCCCAGACTGTGGTATGCAGATAACCTGAGTGGTATTCAGAAGGCTGGGGTGGGGGACACAGACACCCAGCCACAGCCTGCTGCAGGCGGCCAGGAATACAGCCCAGCCGCACGTGGAGCAGTGCCCAGCAGGTAAGTGTGTTGGAAGCAAGGGGTGGGGGAGCCAGATTGAGGCCCCCATGGTGAGGGAGGGAGTGGGGCATAGGTATGGGGCCCTGGGGGAGGGAGA
>NW_017729032.1:4633665-4641855 GCF_001723915.1 Gavialis gangeticus | reverse complement strand
GTGGGAACCCCAGGCAGCTCATCCTGGGACGTGGATGTGCTGCCATTGCTGTGCACACCCTGGGATAGACATGGGGGGCACCTGCCACCTGGGTTTGAGCATGGGGTGGAGGCGGCTGCCGTTGCCTTGCGGCCACACGTGATACCATGTGCCTTTCATGCAAGGGCTGCCCAGTGGTGGAAGGCACATGGTGTTGCGTGCAGCTCCCAAGGCAACAGCGGCGGGGCGCAGGTCCCAGCATGTAGTGGCAGCCGTCTCTGCTCCAAACATAAATCTGTGGGGCAGGTGGAGCCACCCTTTACCCCTGGAAAGGCCCAGTTTGTCCTAGGAAGGGCTGTGGTGGGTGGGGTTGCCCAGCGGCACCCAAGGTGGGGCCTGGCTGGTCCCGCACAGCTCTGCAAGGCAACACTGCCTGGCTGAGACAGGATGCCAGGTTTGGTGGGAGCTTTTTGGTTCCTGCCTCGGCCTCCTTGCATGCTGGGTACAGTGCGAGTGGGGCAAAGTTGGCCCTGCTGCAAGGGCTTGGCCACAGGAACTCCTGGGAACAGCCGCTGCGACTGCCCCAGTCTGCCCAGCCTTGCCCACCTACAGCAAGGGGCTGGGGCTAGGACAAGCACTGCACAGTTCCCAGATGGCTTGGCACTGAGCGTTGCCTGCGATGGCTATTCCCAGAGCCCAGGTAGTCCCTGCTGTGGCCTGGGGAGCTCTGTCCCGCTTGTGCTGCCCACAGAGGCTGAGCCAGGACTCCCCCAAGCCCGCCGTCCTGCCCTGGCCAGGCAGCTTTTCCTCACAGGGAGGGCAGCTGCACCCTATGCCCACGGAGCTGCACAGCCTGGGCTGGGCCCCACCTCCCATGCTGCTGAGCACCCACACTATCCCTGCTCTCTACCTGGCCCCCGCTTTCCGGCTGCTGCCTTCCCAAGGGCCTGGCGGGGCCAGCCTATCTGCTTCTTCCCCACTCCCCACACTGTCCTCCTTCCTTCCCTGTCTTCTTTCTCATCACACCATACTTAACAAAAAAGAATATACAAGAACAAAGGTAGCATACGAGGTTTTACTTTTTGTCACCAGGCTTAGAATTTTTAGAAAACCTGGTTATTTACTTTAAAAAAAAGAAGCAACATTTATGATGATTAACTGTATTAATATGCAGTGTGTCCCTCCATGTACCCCCCCCCACGCAGTTTTTTTGTGTGTGTGCGCCAGCACTTTGGCACCTTACAGGGTACACATTGCGGGGTTTTTTCAATACTTCAGCCAAAAATGTTGCTTACCCCGGTTTATACTGTCTTGTTTCCAATTTACAATTGTTTTATGTGGCTACTGTCACTGATAAAACAATGTTTTATGATTACTAAAGGTTTTGATGTTGTTTTAATACATGGTCTGTTTCCTATGTATATGAAAAATTTGCTGGTGGTACTTAAGGCTGTATCATTTTAAATTGGTTTGTCAGAGTTAACTTAGTCTGTCAGAGTTTGGGAACCGCTACCCTAAAAGATCAAATAAACCAGAATTTGGAGAAACCATAAGCAGCTTTCTCATAAATGCTTTTCTCCTTGAAGAGGAAGAGCCAAAAGAAGATCCCATGGCCGAAGGGGAAGAGGAGGAGGATGACAGCGATGATGATGTTGAACCCATTGCCGAATTCAGATTTGTTCCCAGCGACAAATCAGCCTGTAAGTGAAAGGGTGAAATACTTGTGCTGCTCCTGCTATCTGGGGGGCTCAAAGTGCTTTCTGAAAGCTGAGTAAAGTCTCTATCCCTATGAGGTAGGGACATGCTACATACAGGGCTTGGGGCCTAGAGTGTGCAAATGACATGACTCTACAGCTCTAGTCTAAGTGCTAGATTTCCATCTCCCTAGAGCAGTGGTTCTGAACCTTGCTGGCCTCAAGGCCTTACTTGGAAAATGCCAGTTTAATTTTCACTGGCTTTTTGATTACAGAAAGATACCAGAGCCATTCTTCTGTCGAAAAGACCTTAGAAAGCCTGCAACCAGTCTGAATGGGTTGGGCACTATTGATTCATATTTGAAAACTGGATTTATCTTGCAAATTGTGTGTTTGCACACCTAATGGTGCTGATATGATGCTGCACCCCACAGCAGTTTTAAAAGGATCTCGGGGTAGCCTGGTAGGGAATCACTGCCCCAGAAGTAGTGACATAGACTGTGCTAATGTTTTGTCAGTCCTTGTGTCCCAGTTAAAGCTGGGATATGCTGGGCAGCTAGTTCTCCCTGTGGACTCTATGTAAGTGTTGCAACATGTACCTGAATGTCATTCCCAAGAATATCCAGGATCTTTACCTGCACACTTATGATTTAATTAATTTAGACTGGCATTGGATTTGTATCATAGGTATGTTTAATGACAGACTCATTATCCTGACTAATATAATTGTCCACATCATTACTTCATTAAGAAGGCAGCAGTTGGCCAGACCTCTGGTCTCTCCAGGCTGGTGCCTTGCCTCTAACAGTGCTTGGTGTAAGATGCCTCAGAATAATACAAGAAACCCCCAGTAGATAGTCTTCAAATAAATTGCTCCCTAAAAGAAGCATCTGCTTAATTGCTGTCACCTAATGAAATAGGCAGACAGTGTATCTTAGTGGGTAGAGCAGTTGGAGCTGGTATCAATTCCTAGCTCAGCAACCAGCCTAATGAGTAACCTTGGGCAAGTCACTTCACCCTTCTTGGCTTCAGTTTCTCCACCAGTAAAAAGGGAACAGGAATACTGACCTCCTTTGTAAAATGCTTTAAGGCCACTGGTGGCAAGAGGTGTATAAAAAGCTGGGTTGTGGTGTTCATGGTCAGATCTTTGTCTTGGATCATTAGATTTTGTGTCCCCTTTAAAATCTTGTTATTTAGTGTATTAGTGAATGTTGATTACCCAGAGAGATATCTCAGCCCTGTGTTTCTCCTCCTTGGATGTTGATCTCATCTTCTGTCAGTGAGTTCTACAGGCTACACCTGCAGTATTCTCAAAAACTCCTTGTCAGACTTAAATTAGCCACATGGGGAGTTTTTAATTAGAGCTTTTCAATTGTACCCACTGTTAGTTTGCTCTTGTAAAGCATGTAAGTACCCACTTTAGTTATTCAGAACTATTTTATTGAATTGTCACATCCTTTTCATCTGTCTTCTCTCTAAACTCAAGAATTTTCAATTACCCCTCGGACAGAAATCTCCCAGGCCTTTGATAATGTTGTTGACTCTCTCTGACCCTCTTTTGGCTCCCCTGTCTCCTGTGATATGACCAGATCCAGGCACAGTATTCCTGTTGAAGGAGTGTCCTTTGTTAATAGAAAGGTCTTATCCTGTTATCTCATTCTGTGCATGTCCCAGAACTGTTTTTGCTGCATCTTGGGTTGATGTGTGCTGAGAGGAGAAAAGCAGGTTTTCTTCTTGCCTATTTATTTCCTGTTAAAACCATCAGTATTCATGAGCAGTGAAATGATAGCAGATGCATGCCTATTCTAGCTTTCTTATGGGTCTTGGACAGTCTTCATAGCCATCTTTGGTTTTGCATAAAGGAAGTGTTACCACCTCCCTTCCAGATTGTTAAAACCTATTAAACCCAGTCCTAATGTGACTCTTTGGGGTCTTGCACAGTTAACGCCTGACCATTTGTTCCAACTCCATTTTGTGTCCCAGTGGCTTCTAATCCGGGCCAGAGGCTTTCTGTCACCCTGTGATTTTTTTTTTTTTTTTTAAAGGCCCTGAGTTGATTTTAAAGAGGCTGTTGCCTAAAAAAGATTACTTAAATTGCCTACAAATTTATAATCTTAGATTAGAGCGTGTAGACAAACGTCCTTTTTAGCTATTTTAGATAGAGGTGGGGAGCTTCCACTCAGGTGCACTGGTAAGCTGTTATGATCTCTATGATTATACATCTCTGATCCAGTAGTGGATGAGGCAGGGTTAAAGTTAGAGTGGTTTAGCTGCACTTCTATCACTACAGAACCATGCACAGGTAACAGTTGCATGGTGCCAGCCAATTTTAGTATAATTTGATAGTGATACAGTTAAGTCTGTCCATACCCATGGCACAGCCTTAGAGATTGCTTAGTTCACTGGCTCTGATGAAGGAGCGTCTTCACCCTCTGAGCTCTTCTCCCATCCCGGGAGTTCTTGGCTGCTGCCATGGTGGATTTAAGTGGTGAGAGGTTTTCGATGTTCTAAGCACCTCCGCAACTCCTTCTGTGTATGCAACAGGCCCCCTCCTTTTACAGAGGCAGGTATTTAGTGCCTGATTAAGATGAGCACCTTTTTCACATCCCTGCCATGGTCTGTAGACCTATTTAGGCCGCTTGCCCACAAAAGAACTGTGTTTTGTTTATCCAGTGGAAACCATGTTCTCAGCCATGTGTGAGTGCCAAGCCCTGCACCCGGACCCGGAGGATGAAGATTCGGACAATGATTATGAAGGGGATGAGTACGATGTGGAGGCTCATGGTTAGTGATGCTTTTTTTTATTAAATGCATGCTGCCTCCTGTACCCTTGCTACCTCTCTTAACAGCTGTTCTCCAGTTAAGCATTACGTCCTGAGTATGCATGTGTGTGCAAGCATTGGTCAAAAATCTCCTTTTCTGTGGTTGGTACCACTCTGAGTTCTTAAAGCTGAAGCGTTGTATGTTTGTTGAGTAGAAGCACACAAAAAAGCAAAAAATCAGTAGCCAGACAGCGGAGGGCTACCTGCCCAGCAAAAAAAAAAAATCCTAGTGCAGCCTTGCTGTATTCCCCAAACAACCAAGATGCTGATCACAGCTGTCTCTGCACCATCAACATGTTGCAAATGTGAATTTAACACCTAGACCACTTCACCCAAACTTTATCTAACTATATTGTATTGTTGGCTGAGGCAGCACCTTAGCCTCCATGATGGTTGCTCAGCAGCCTCTCCAGCTTGATCCATCCAGCTACTCTTCTTTTGCTGCAGGCTGCTCCTGCTTCCAGGTATGTGTTTTGCTGGAGAAAAGGGCAGTAAAAGTTTGTTGCTCTAGGCCAGTGGTCTCCAAACTTCTTTGATCGCGCACCCCTATCAGTAAAACATTTTTGAGCACGCACCCCCAATATATGTATATTTATATAAATAGAAGTTCTAATATTTTCTTCCCGCACCCCAGTGGATCATCTTGCGCACCCCCTGGGGTGCATGCACCTCACTTTGGAGACCACTGCACTAGGCAACAACTGCCTGGTTGGCTGTGGTTTCTAGCCCTTTGTGAAGGAGTCCAAACCTTTGAAAGGGTCGCAGTTTCAGGAAACCACTGCATACCCATACTTAACTTTAAGCATGTGAACGGTGCCACTTGACATCTTGTATAGAAATGTCAGTAAAGGGAACTATTTCTGGAGCAGGCATATTGGCTTTTTTGTAGTTAAAGAAATGTCCTCCTGAAGATGGAAGGCAGTTTGCTTTTTGCTCCTCCCTAAAACAGGGGAAATAGTTTCTTGCCTATTTTGTATAGCTTCCAGCAGCAGTTGATTAGAGACAGTGCAGATAGGACCAGCTATAATTAAGGTTACATGTATTTTTTGGGGGTTTTTTTAAGGTTACGTGTGTTTTTTTTTTTTTTTTTTCCACTATGAAACACTGTTCTTTGCCAAGCTAGGGTGAACAGCATGAGCCAGGAACCTGTCTTAGCTAAGTTTTTCCTGCATATTCAGAACAGTCAGCGGTTTCCTGCAAAACAGTTCAGCGGTTTTATAACAAGGTTGGGAGGACGTAGTAAGTGATCACATAATTGTAGACTATCAGAATACATACACATAAAGGGGCCAAATTGTTTGCACAGACAAATCTGCATTCTAGTTTTGCCCAGCTTGAGTGTTTGACTTGGCAATATTGTAAGTTGGCTAATGTTGTTTTCTACCTTAGTGTCGATGGAAAGTTGATGAGAAATCATTGACACTTGTAAGCATCTTTAAATGACAGTGTAAAATTTTCATTAAGGAAAGTATTTAAAAGCCATTTTAGATGGTGTGTGTTTTGTCCCAAAGTTGTCTTGTCATAAAGTTTGGTTACAAGATTTGTTTCTGAAATGCTACTGAAACCATCTCATTTTTATTCTGATTTGCTTAAAAATATCTTACCGGGCTTTAACAGATATTCTCAGGGCCTGATCTGGGAATATCTAAAAATTTGCTTAGTATTGTAGGCACTTGCTAAAAATTAACCTTTTGTAGAACTGGGACAAGGTGACATCCCCACCTTCTACACATACGAGGAAGGATTGTCTCACTTGACTGCAGAGGGCCAAGCTACCTTGGAGAGACTGGAGGGCATGCTGGCCCAGTCTGTGAGCAGCCAGTACAACATGGCGGGAGTGAGAACAGAAGATTCTGTAAGGGAGGTAGAAGGTGAGTCTTGGCCTGTTCCTTGTAAGCTGCATGTTAAGACATCCTGATCTTTGGTTACATCGTTATCGGTAGCAGTAACCATGGGGAAGGTGACTGATGGCCAGGCCGCTGGAGCATATGTGCTCTGGGAATACAAAGCAGGTTTTGCTCAGACAGCAAGTAATGATGTTAAGATAAACTACCTATGTGTCTAAATGTTTCCATTATTTAAAATACGTGATTGCTGTTCTGAGCTTTACGAATTGTGGATTGTCAAACTGGAGAAACATAGTGAAGCAAAGGAAGAAGAGAAGCTTTGTGCTGTTCAAAAGCACTCCCATTTATATTTAAAAGTGCAGGAACTTTGCTTTCCCTTGGGTCAAAAATTAATACAGCATCTGATTATAGACTTGCACTAGTGGAGCTCAGATTTTTAGAAGTCTAAGTATACATTTAGACAGTACAGGACCTCCCGTGAAATAATCTGCCAAGTATTGACCTTTTAATACCCTTTTCCCGTCTTAGCAATGTAGTCCCTCAGTACATGTGATGAGCTGCACTAACCAGTGCACCTACTTTATTTTAGATTCAACTCTGAATTTTATCTCACTGTTTAGGTCAGGGGTGGGCAATGATTTCAGGCAGAGGGCTGCTTACTGAGTTGTGGCTAGCCATCGAGGGCCACATGACAGGCAGCCAGGGGCAGATAAATATGAATTTTCTAAATTTTTTAGGGGCCCTGTGGTCCAGAAAGAATGGCCTGGCAGGCTGCATCCAGCCTGTGGGCTGCATTTTGCCCACCCCTGGTTTAGGTTGTGTGTTCTGGGCTTGGAGATTAAATGCTGTGGTGTAGGATGTGTTTATGTATTGTCATTTGCTTTCATGAAGTCTCTCTTCATTGCAGGAGTAGAGTCTTGACTTCTTAACCCTGTATTCTGGGTGGGAGGAATACGATTTTCAACTAACTATCCAACTTGAGCCTGCGCTGAGCAGTTTTTGTAGCCTTCCTGCCTCTAATTGGCTGTGGCATGTTGTTAATACATCAAAGTTTTTGCTCAGTTCAGAGTGAATGGATCATCAGATTTTTTTTTTCTGATATTTCCTGGTGTTCTGCAGCCCAAAGGATAAGTCCTGACTTATAACTGATGGCAGCTATTAATGATTAGTGGTTCCCAAAACATGCTCTGATTTAGTGTCTAACTCAGGCTACACTAGGCTTACATGTTTTTCAGATCCTGAGTTCAGCTGCATTGCAGGGGTTTGAACCCCAATTTGAACCAAATAAATGTTCACATTCTCCACAAATATTTGCAAGGGGGGGGGAGTAGAAACTGCAGCTTAACAATAGTGCCTTTCTGTGGTATGAAACTTAGCGATTTAATATTGTCTGATGTTCTGTAAAGGCTTGTTATCAGCCCACAATGAAATAGATCTGGGCATCTTATAGTTTCGTAGTTTCTAGGGTCAGAAGGGACCTGAGTAGATCATCTAGTCCGACCCCCTGCCGTGGCAGGAAAGATTACTGGGGTCAAATGACCCCAGCAAGGTGTTCATCTAACCTCCTCTTAAAGACCCCCAGGGTAGGGGCCAGCACCACTTCTCATGGAAGTTGGGTCCAGACCCTAGCTGCCCTGACCGTGAAGTAGCGCCTCCTGATATCTAGCCTAAATCTACCGTCTGCCAGCTTGTGACTGTTATTCCTGGTCACTCCTGGCGGTGCTCGTGGGAACAGGGACTTCCCCAGTGCCTGCTGATCCCCCTGACTAGTTTGTAACAGGCCACTAGATCCCCCCTCAGCCTTCTCTCCTGGAGGCTGAACAGGTTCAGGTCCCGTAGCCTCTCCTC
>NW_017729032.1:4632839-4633214 GCF_001723915.1 Gavialis gangeticus | reverse complement strand
CCCCTAAGCATGAAATCCCCTGCTGGCCCCTTATGCTGGCACACATCCATAATTTTCTTGAACAGCTTGCCTAGGATCTAAGTAAGACTAACTGGCCTATAGTTTCCTGGGTCCTCCTCCTTCCCCTTTTTGAAGATGGGAACCACGTTGGCCCTCTTCCAGTCCTCTGGCACCACACCAGAGCACCACGAGTGCTCGTAAAGCCGTGCAGGAATCTGCAGGTTCTCAACTGGGCACAAGAGCTTTGTATTTTCTGCATTACTGACCTGTTGTCGGCAGAGGGCACTGCCTATCTTTGTGTCATAGGCATGTGTTCTGTTTGTGAGGGCTTCAATATTTCGTTGCCTTTCTCTTCCAGATGGGATGGAGGTGGAG
>NW_017729032.1:4626080-4627839 GCF_001723915.1 Gavialis gangeticus | reverse complement strand
ATTGCCTTGGGAGGTGGAGATAGCACCAACAGTTGCAGGGCAATTTGAAGATGCAGAAGTTGATCACTGAGGACACACTGCTTGTAAGCTTAAAATTTAGTTCTTTCTACGTTCAGTGCAAGGCGTTTCAGATGTGCAAGACCTTTTTGCCTTGTGAGCTGGTTGAATCGAGAATTGCCTGTAAGCCTCTGCCTTAAATTGTTCTTTGAAATTCCATGGAAGGTTTTGTGGGTAAACGTGGAATTTTGTTGTGTCAGTAAGTCTTATGTGACGCTTTGAAAAGCATTTCTAATTGTATATCTTAAATTTCTGCACACTTGATAAGCCAGGGGAGAGCAATTATTTGGGCCCAAGGGCCACATAGGGAGTATTGAGCTTTCGCAAGCTGGGTCAGCACCCCTCCCCTCCCCCCGCACCCCTCAACATCTCACCAAAACTCCCTATGGGGCTGTGGGTGGGCGGGAAGCAGTGTTCAGGAGCAGGAGGGGTGGGTGAGGCTGGGATCATGGGGCCAGATTGCAGGGTGGTGATAGCTCCAGGCTGCTCTCTACAAGCCCTTGCCCTATGGGGTTTGATGTGGGGTGTGGGGAAGGCTCCCTGGGTGCTAGGTCCCTGGAGCCTGCCATGGGGGAGGGGAGAGGTGGGGGGTGCATGCAGCAGAGCTTGCCTGGGATGTGCAGTCTGTGGCACTCTGCATAGGGCTTGAGCCCTGTGTGCTCATGTTGGGGCAGCCTGTACCATGCTCCCACTGGAGCTATTCTGCTCCCCCCACCTCCAGTGGCAGCTCCTACCCTTGCTGTGGTGCAGCAAGCAGATTCTGGTGGGGCTATTCCCAGTGTAGCTGCAGCTGGCTGGGTGCTGCTCTGCTTACCCTGCCTCCAGCAGTGGCTCCTGCTCCTGCCCCTGCCGTGCCACATCACTCATACATTTCATAGACATTAGGGCTGGAAGGGACTTTGCAAGATCATTTGGTCCAGCCCCTGACCAATGGGCAGGAAGTCAGCGGGGGTCAGATCAGCCCAGCAGGCAGGCAGTTTTGGTGGAAGGTGGCTGAGAGCTGGAGCCCTGAGCACTGGGGCAGGAGCCACCCAGCTGAAGCTGCCCACCCACTTGCCTGGAGCAGCACGATGCGGTGTGGCAGAGCCAAGATCAGGAGCAGGAGCCACTGCTGGAAGCGGGGAGGGAGCAAAGCAGCATCTGGCTGCAGCCGTACCAGAAACAGCCCCACCAGAAGCTGTGCACACTTGCTGTGGGCACTGGCGGGAGCTGCACCAGTGGAGGGGTGTGGCCACATCTAGAGCACCATGGGGTTAGCCCACAGGCCGTATTTTGCCCACCCCTGTGTTAAGCTGTGGAACAAGCTACCGTGTAGCACTCCAGTCTTTTCATCACTGATCAGTTTAAATTAGTGTCTTATTTGGGTCCTGACCTTATCTGCTTCATCAAAACCTTTTGATAGATCTGGGTCTTAGGGTGGATTGTCCAGTTCCACAGCTTCTCTTGGAAGTTATCGAGATACCAAGGCCACTTCTGGAAAGCTACCACCTTCAGTATCCATTATTTCCTCTCTTTAGTGCAGATGATTTGGCAAACATTCAAGGTGCTTCTCTCATTACTTAAATGAGTGTTATGTGGAACAGCAGTGACCAAAGTCTTCTCTTAGTGTTAAGACACTCGTGACATCTGCATCTTATAGTTTCCTAGTAGCTAGGGTCAGGAGGGACCTGAACAGATCATCTAGCCTGACCCCCTGCCACAG
>NW_017729032.1:4589185-4610490 GCF_001723915.1 Gavialis gangeticus | reverse complement strand
TGGTCTGGCGTTGGCAGCTCATGTTCATCTTGGAGTCAATAAGGAGTCCAAGATCCCTTTCTGCCTCTGCTTGAAAGCATAGAGAACTCCCCAGCCTGTATGTATGCTGTGGATTCCTTCTTCCGAGGTACAGCACCCTGCATTTGTCTACGTCAAACCCCATCCTATTCTTGTCTGCCCACTTTTGTAGTCCACCTAAATGTATTTGCAGCCTCTCTCTCCCTTCAAGTGTGTCCGCCTCGCCCCACATCTTAGTGTCATCAGCAAACTTGGACAGCGTGCTTTCTACCTACTCGTCCAAGTTGCTGATTAAGATGTTGAATAGTGTAGGACTGAGCCCGGGGGGACCCCACTGCTCACATCTCACCAGGTTGAGTACAGCCCGTCCACCACTACTCTGGGTGTGCCCCATCAGCCAATTTTTTACCCGTCCAACTGTTCAGGCATCAATGCTACAGTCGCTTAATTCATTGATGAGGATGGGGTGAGAGACAGCGTCAAAGGCCTTCTTAAAGTCTAGAAAGACTACGTCCACGGCGACACCATCATCCAAGGATTTAGTCACCTGGTCATAAAAGGCAACCAGGTCGGTCAGGCAGGACCTGCCTGGATGAACCCATGCTGATTGCCCCTGAGCATGAGCTCCCCTGCAGGCCCCCCACAGATGTGCTCCTTGATGATTCTCCAAGATCTTCCCGAGCACCGAGGTGAGGCTTACAGGCCTATAGTTACCTGGGTCCTCCTTCCTCTCTTTCTTGAAAATTGGGACCACATTAGCCAGTTTCCAATCCCCCGGCGCTTGGCCAGATGACCACGAATGTTCATATAGTCAGGCCAAGGGCTCCGCGATGACCCCTGCCAGCTCTCTCAACACCCCTGGGTGGAGGGCATCTGGACCCACAGATTTAAAAATATCTAGCCCTTCCAGAAGATCCCTAACTACATCTGCACTGACTGAAGGCCTGACAGAGCTATCCCCGAGATTGTCCCTACCTCTGGTAGATGGACTATCCCAGTCCCTGTTTGAGAAAATGGAGGCAAAGAAACGGTTAAAAATATCAGCTTTCTTGTCTGGCTTAGCCACAAGATTACCGTTTGCGTCTTGCAGGGGCCCTACATTGCCTGGTGCCCTCTTCTTGTTCCCAATGTACTTGAAAAGGGACTTTTTGTTGTCCTTAATCCTGGACGCTAGCCTGAGCTCCATCTCTGCCTTGGCCGCCTTAATAGCCCTCCTATGCTCCCAGGCCGAGGAGGAGTACTCCTCCCTGCCACTGGTTTGTATGCCTCCCTTTTAGTCCTCAGGCATTGCTGAATGCCCTTGCTGAGCCAAGGGGGTTTCTGAGCACTCTTACCCCCCTTGCTTCTCTCAGGGACTGTTATCCTGGAGCCCCAAAGGATCTTAATGTGGGCTCTAGAAGGAAAGTTCAGCTCAAAGAGTTCCCTCCCAGTGCTTATCCAGACATGGGTTTCCTTGATGGTGGTAATGTCACTGCAGCCACGCCACTTTCTACAGAAACATTACAGCCAAATGGTCATGTTGTGAGCACAAGCAGAGTGAGGGTGGGCTGGGGACTTGGATTTCACCTGGGAACATTGAGACGCTAGAGCAGCGTTTCCCAGACGTTTTTCCTTAGCATGACGCCATTTCCTCAGCATCGCTTCTCACTCCTAACTTGCAGCCTCTCTGCACCCAGGTTCCCCAACCCACAGCCCCCTGGTCCTGCTGGTGCCCCTCACTCTCCCCACATGCCCCAGGGCCTACAGCTGCCTGCCCCCCACCCACCGCAGCAGTACCTGGGCCCCAGCTGCTGCCTACAGGAAGCAGCAATTGTTGAGGCTGGAGTGCAGACCCTGCCTCTCTGCCTGTCCCCTCCCCTGCTGGCAGCATGGCCTCAGTGGAGCCTGTGGGCAGGAGGGAGGATGCAGACTGCCGGCTGCTGGCTTGGGGCTCCCCACCCTGCTGCCCTTCCCCCAGGCCTCTCCAGCCCAGCTGGTGGGACCTAGCGCAGGAGAGGGTGCCATGATGATGTGCTGCTGCTGATGTGACCCCGTTTAGGGTTGTGATCAGTTTGGGACCTGCTGCACTAGAGGAAATAGTATTTATAACTTTGCCGATGCAGCATCAAGTTAACCAACTTTCCTATCCTGTCATTGCAACGGCAGTGCCACTGTCTTTGGCTGCTTTTACCTGTGGCATGTTCTAGGGTGTTCTTGGGGTTTCTGGTTTTGTACCTTGTAGCTGTGCGTGAGGGTTTAAAGTGATGATTAGGGAAACTCTTGGGGTAAAATGTTGCCTGCAAAGGCAGCAGACTGACCTTGTGATTTTCTGAAGGTGGTGTCCTGTCTTCCAGACTTGGCTCTTTCTCAGACTGCACAGTGTTATACTATAGGAGTTCAGTGGACGGTGGTATTCTCTATCAACCTGCATTGCTGGGCAGTTAACCAACTGCTCCATTTCAGTGGATTAAAAAAAAATACTTTTGGTGGATAATATCAGCATTTCTTTTTAAGCGTTTCTTTTGACTTCTGTCAATTTTCAATTTTCAAGATTGTGCAAAATTAGGGATGTGGGAGCAGACAATTTATTAACGATAAATATAACCACTGCAGGACTGTTGCCAGTTGAGCGGTAGAGCTGTGGTCAGTCCTGGCTGTAGAGCTGTGGTCAGACCTGGCTCTGCTGGCCGGCAGCTCCCTTCTCCACTCTGTCACTTCCCCTTCCTTTGTTCCCAGTCCCCTGGGGTTTCTGGGAGTTGCAGTCCAAACTACAGTCAGCATGGTTCTGTAGGACCATCATTTGTCTTACTTACCCTTTCTATAAGTTTTGATTATCGATGATAGAAATATTTTTTTGTCAGTTGTGTGAGGTGAAATTGATGTTTATCAGTGTTTACTGATGAATCAAATCCTGCCAAGCCTATATCATGGACAAGCTGGGTACGACGCAAATACAGCAGAATTACTCCAGCTTTAACCCTGCTTCATTCTGGGTTAGTCTGAACAGTTTTGCTGCATTTGTATCTTTCCTGACTTGTCTGAGTCTGACAATTAACAACTGCTGCCCTTTTGAAACCTTTCCCTCCTGAGGCAGCTCCAAATGTATGTGTCCCCACACCCTGTGATGTCTCTCTGTGAAACAGAGGAAGGCCTTTGGTCATGGGCATCTGATTGGGTTAACCTGAGCAAGTCAGACTCTTGCAGTTTTAAAAGTTGCAAGCACATGGCAAGGGCCCTCGGGGCAGTTTAACCAGGCCCAGGAGTGGCACGTCTGCTGGTAGAGGAATCTGGACTAAATCTGTCACACTTCAAATGCCTTTCAGCGCAGAGCCTTCTGGTGATGGGGTGAAGCCATGGTATCGCTTCCCCTCCCCTATCCTCAGGTTTATGCCTGCAGCTTTCTTTGTCCCTGTGTGTCCAGAACCTTTGGGATGAAAACTTTGCTTATGTCGCTCCTGCGGTGACACAATTTAAATGAGTTCAACCCAGAAAGTCCTACAGTAAATGTGAATAATTGCAAAATCCAGGTGTTGTCTTTTTACTTCATTGTCTCTGCTGATCCCCCTGCTGACACGTTTGTAGTGCACAGATTGCCAAATGAAGGAGCATGTTGTAATGTGTACTGTGAAGCAGATCAGTCTAAGTTTAAATCTTCAGTTTCAGGAACTTTTGTGAACAGACTGAATCCGCAGGAACGCTTCACTTCAGTATTCCTGTAGGGAGCAATGACCCACCCTCGTGTGAAATTAATGCTGCGTGTTACTGCTCCTTACACAAACGAGACATGACAGTTGCCTGCTGAAGCTTTTGTGAAGACCAGATTTTTGTTCATGTCAGATCATGTGGGTTCACATTTTTGTTCCTGTTTGTATTAAGCTGGCTGGTCCTGGGTCTTGTGCATGCGCACACATATCCTGTGTTGATTTTTAAAGCAGGTGTGTACACGGGGCCTGGATTTCAGAGCTGTCAAGCACTTGGAGCTCTCCTCACTGGGACCTGTTGGTGTTCAGCCCCAACAAGCCTTGAGAGTCCACTGTTATTCCAGGATGCTGCTAGCAACTGTTGAAGGGGTTTTTTGAAAAGCTAAATAACCTTATTCTTCAAAGCTAATGTATCTAAATGTGATGCCTTGTATTTTTCAGATTCCTCTAGTGCCACTTCCAGAGTAAGTTGAAGGCGCTGCAGTGACTATCAGAAATTAACCCTTCTGTATTAATGACCTAAGCATGGACGTCTAGGTCTGTAAATGCTTTTATAGATGTGCTTTAAAACAGGGTTTGACATTTGTGACCACTGTGGGTTTATTTAAAGGATAAAACAATAAAACCTCTTGCATTTAACACCTGAAAGGGGCTAATCATGGCTTGTTTCTAGGAAGCCTTTGTAGAAATTCTAGGAATTAAGAGATAAAATTGTAATTAGAACAGAATTCTAGATTGTCCTAGAATTTTTCCATATTTTTGTACCTGTTCAGTGAGTCGGCCACGGATGATAGAAACAGAAATGTTACAAGATTGGCGAAGAGAAGTAAGGTCAGGTGAGGCTGCAAAGCAAACTAAATTTAAAGCCCTGCAAAACTGACTTTATCTGTTCAGTACTCGTGTGCTGTCATTTCTTTAATGACAGTGCAGGGGTGCGGGGAGAGACTGGGATGCAATCCATGAAGTCAGGAGATGAGCTTTGTTTTGTGTCTTCGTAATAAATGTTTAACAAGCTTGTTAAATAAACTTAGACTTTTGTATCTCACAGTCCAGCCTGGTTTTTCCAGCCTCCGTTCACTGTCCTCAGAAGACGTGTCTTGCTGTTCTGGGCTCTGCTTGGGCATGGTGTTAGGGTCTGTCAGTGCTTCTCCTTGAGAGGACACTTCTCTGCATAAGGGATTTGCACTGCACTGGTGGCAGGGGGGGCTGGTCTTGGCTCTTTTTGAGCTGGAGAGCTCCCTTTCACCATACCCCATTGTACTCTCAGCCTTGCTTGAAAACAAGGTTTATACCTTCCCTCCAGTTTGTTCCCCATAATGCATGTCCCTGAAGATAACTTCATTCCCCTCCATCTCTTCTTCTGAAGTGAGTCTGAGAAACTACTCTGATCATGACAACTCTCTGCTCCACACTTCTGGTTACAGCTTACACTGTTTATCTTTTACCGTACACAGGGAGGAGATGACTCTTGTGAACTCATTCTGAAGTGTTCACTTACTGTTGGAATACCTGAAAACACTGTGGCACAAGGCCTGTCCTAAAGTTGTAACACCTCAGATGTAGCTGTTTGATAGAGTTCTTAAATATTCATGTTCCAGAAATGTTTGTCAAGTACCATCATAAGCAAGTAACACTGCTGCCTTAACTGGGAATGTCCTGTTGCATAATGTGCTGTATATGGTAAGAAGCTTTCAAAATTACTGTCTTTAAGTCTGTTATCAAGCAAAAAAACTAAGACTTTGCCAGTAAAGAACATCCAAAAGGACAGCAGCAAAAACCTAGGAAATTGAACATTCATCCATTTATACACTGTAAACATCTCTGAAAGTTTTAGATACACTGTTGAAAACTGAATGATTTTGAGAACTCGGGGAGACCTGAGAAGACTAGGTTGGAGGAACCTGTTCTGTCTAATGCTCACAACAAACTGTGATAACTGTTGGTGCACTGAGAGCACTTGGACATTTCACTGTTTCCTTTCTGTCTCTATCCATTTGCTGTCTCTGTGGCTTCTACTTGCATCCTAACCTCAAGGGCAAGGGACAGTGGTTAGACAGCACCCAGCAGAGTGGGGCCCAGTCACTTGTTGGGGTTTCTAGATGACACCTCTAATGCAAAGAGGCCCTGGAGTTCAGAAATGGGAGTGAGACTGGTCCTGGGCAGTAAGTAAGCTTTTTGTGTGTGGGTCCCTTTAGATTGCTTTCCTGGTGCTCTGTTATGTAGCAGGTTTGGATCATTGTTAGTGTCATCATCCAGCCATGCTCCGTTCTGCAGCCATTGCCCAGTTAACCTGTTTGTGCTATGAAACGGGTGCAAATGAGCTAGTGCTGAACCTCACGTTAATGCAGATCTATCCAGTTCCATTTCAGTGATTCTCAACCGGGGTGCCACAGCACCTGGGGATGCCTTGGGATTTTTTTCAGGGGTGGTGCTGAGTGCCAAGCAATGCTACTACTTCAGGTGTGCAAATATGGTTCACAAGATGAATCCAGAGATTTCAGACACGAATCCATAGCATTAAAACCATTCTGACCTGTTGTGGGGCTTTTGGAGTTCTCTGCAACAGAAGGATTGCTCTAGTATTTTTCTGTAGTCAAAAATCAAGTAACAAGTTAAGAACTGACACTTCCCAAGGGGTACTTTGTCTACAAAGGTTGAGAACCACTGCTCTCTTTCTCTACTCTGGCTGACATAAATGCCAAATTAGTTAGTCCATTCCCCTTTTTTCCCCACAATCACTCCTGGTATTTTATAAACTAATTATTTTGCTACCTTGGAAACCATTTCAGTTTAGAGATGGAGAATTCAGATACTGGAAGGTTAGGTGAACTAGACAGAGATTAGGATTCCTGCTGCCTGCCAGAACCTGTTCAGCAAGCAAAAGTCTAACTCTGGTCTAGTGTAATCTGCTGCTGTAACTTGGCAAAACTTCACTCAACTCAATGGAGCTGCATTTACTGTCAGTAGTGTGAAAACTCAGACTCTATAGTAGTCTTCAACTGCAGCATGGCTAAAGTTATACTCTTCAGTCATAGAACAGGCAGGATTTGAAAGCTGCATTAATTCAGTGCTGTGATCTGGATTGGAAAGTTGATCTTGCAAGAGTAAAGTGGTCTTCATCTGCTATGTCTGTTCCTTTATTGGTTTCTTTGCCAAGACTGATGGGGCCAGTTGGACCAAATCCCAAGAACTGGGCAACCTAACAGCTACTAATGGTAATTTTAGAGGAGCTTGATTTGACTGAACGGGAAAGTAACATCCTAAACACTAATCCACCTCCTTGAGGCTTCAGGAAGAGGAAGTCCTAGGATGGGTATTATTTATACCCCACCATCATTATTGCTTTTCTGAGTTGAAAGAGAAAGGGGTCCAAAGCTCTCTTAGTACCCACAACAGACAGTTCAGTATGATTAAGGCTATATGACTGAGGGAAGATCAGCATCATGGCTCAAAGCAGAGTGGTGTGGTTGTGTGTGAACTATAGTGTTCTTGTACCTTTGATGTAAAAAAGCTTTTAAAATATCCTGTTTTAAGGAGTGTTAGATGGGCAGCTATAAGCACATCAATTATAGGAGAGCTAAGTGCTGCATGACACTGTCCAGGATTGCAACGTATGATTCGTATGCATGTGTTCACACACACAAATGTTCATATATGTAGGAGGGGAAGTGGGAACTTTTTCATATCATGTCCCTGGAGAGAGGCATGAAAATCTGTACAGGTATTTCTTGACTCAGGCAGACTAACTAGCTAAGTAATGTTAACTTCAGCAAAAACAGGAGCCACTTTTAGGCCCTGACTTTGCTGGCTAAATTTGAATTTCCTTCTAAGTAGTCAAACTGAAAAGCCAGCCCACCCAGCTTTCCCTTTTATTTGCTGACCTCAAACACAAAAGGCTCAAGTATATGTTTCAAGTTTATCCACAAGTGTATATGCTACATAGTTGGGTAGCACCTATGGATGCCCCTAGAGTAGGGTCATACTGAGAGACTCTGCAAAAACAGTAATACAGTCCATAGCTTGAAGATCTCAAAATGGAAAGACCAACACAGTAAGAAGGGAAACAGACACAGAAAAATAATGTGCTTGTCCAAAAGCCACAGTGGCAGAACTGGGAATGGAACTTCATGGGCCCGGTCCAAGGATCCATGTTGGAACGTAACATGTCAAGCTTGTGATTGGGATCAGGGTGTCCTTAAATCCTAGAAGCATCCCTGTTCTCTACTGTTTGCCCAGATGTACATCCTCACTATGGGTGTGCCTGCACCTCCAGCATTCAAGCTTTCTGTCATAGCAGTATCCACACAGTAGGTAAGCCGTGGTCTCACTGCTGCTCCTCATGTTCTGTGCTAAGGGTGTAAAGGGAGGGGTGCATGTCCTGCTCCATACTGCTTGACCACCTTGCTTTCCAGTTTGCAGACCACAAAAATACAAGCTAAGTCCTTAAAGTCATTTTAGAAGAGAGATTTTGTGTTCCTCTTATTTATTTTGCCCTGTTTCCATAGAGGAGGAGGTTTTCCTTTCTTTTTTCTCTCCCCTTTTCTTTTTGTTGTAGCTTTGTCACTTTTCCAGCATTGGTGGCTAGACAAAAAGGCCCAACTTTAGGGGCTATTTTTACCTTTCATCTTCCTTGCCTCTCCCTTACCTCAGGGTCAAGAGAGAGAAATCCTGCACCTTACTGACATTATGGCTTCTCCCCGGTCCCTGAGATTAAAACAGTGTCCATCCTATGGTAGTGTCTATAGACAGTGGACATGTTGAATGTCTGTACTGTTTGAGATAATCTTACGTTCTTAGGAAGTGCTTCCTATGCAGGTCTCTTATCCCCTGGACCAGAAAGGAGTGAGACCAGACTCCATTAGACCTCCAGCATAAATTTACAACCTCACCCTACAGTCCTGGGACCCACAACCTGGCTAGGTACTGGGCATCAAGCACCATCTCCTGAAAGAGACCTTCCATGTTCTTGCTTTGGAAAAGCCTGAAAAAAAGTCACGGATCTAAGGAGAAGTAATTGCATGGTTGTTGTGAAGAGCTTAGCCCAGGGCAAGGTTCTTACAGCAACCCTGATCACTACAATAGCGGACTGCTGGTTAATATTAGAGTAATGATGGCTCCCTTCCTCACCTAGTAGTGAGCAACAGACTACTTTGTGTTTTTAAAAGACTGAATACAGAAACATGCATGTGAACTGCGGTCTTATTGCATTAAAAGTTTGCTAAACAGGTTAATAGTATTTTTCCATTTAAGAGCTAAAGCTCAATACATTTCGTACCCAATATTTTTTACAGTAAAAACACCACTTCATCAGATCTGTTTCTCCTGCAAAAAAAAAAAAGTGAGGTGTGTGATTAAGGTTGTAGTATTTTATTTTGATCTTCAGATAACAGATTCTCTTCATACAGTTTTACATTTTAAAGACAGAGGTGATCAGCTTTTTGCCACATGGACAATTTGACAGTTCAATCTCTAAATAATCTTCATCATTTTAGCAGAATTTTTTGCTTTAAGTAGAAAAAAAGTACTGAGTAGTAGTTTCACAAGGTCTTGCTTTGAGAAGACCAATGTATAATCTTACAAGAAAAATAATTAGGCAGCAATATGTCTGGAAACATGAGTGTTACTGAAACACCACCAATATTTTGAGAAAGACTAAGCCTCAATACAGGCTATCAGTCAAAGTTCAGTTTTTAACACCTCTTTTGCTGAGTAGTTTTTTACTGAGATGTCGGTCTTCCTGGCTGTGCTCAACTGTACTCTCTTGTCATGTGAGAGAATTGGAAGTCATCAGTTTGCTACATTTCCAGGATGGACTGACTACGTTCGGGAGATGACATTTTGTTTTTAGCTTTATTAATACAACCATATCAGTAAACTGACTGGCTCATCTCAAATCCAGAACAAACTAAATTGAGATGACTGAAATAAGCCATCTCTAACATCCTAGGCATACAAAGGTATTGGGTGAGAGGCACTTAAAGGGGGAAAAAAGGCAAAATGCATTTCTGTGGCAACACTTGTTCTGGAAATTAACACCTGGACATAGGCAAAATATCCACTAGTACCAATAAAGTACCCAATAATGACTCATCCAGCATCTTTTTAATGTTTGTGCTAAGTGTTACATACCATAACCTGACAGTGCAAGTATCCTGGGAGGTTTCTGTCCGACTGCTTCAGTATTAGAATATGAGGAGTTGTAACTGATGTTACATTCCAAAAATACATAGCGATTACCATTCACAGAGTTTGACACATTCTTGATCCCATTTAGTCAATTTGAAGGGTTGTACCAGGTACACTTAAGCTTCAGTATTTTTCTTTGAAACTAAGCAAAGAAACAATGACCTCTCCATCTAGAATCATTATAGAACACTCCAGGTTCAGAAAAGAAAAAAGGCCTCTGGCAGTAAGACTTGAGAGAATTAATGATTTGATACTCAGAAGTGGACACAATCTAAAGTTATTGGTATATATTCTTGTGCAAGATTTGCCCTATGAGCTACTTTTAATTTAACAGGTTATTTCTATGTTAAATACTGCTTTACAGTCTAGACTATTTCATTAAAAACTGAACTCTATATTCAAAATTGTGCTCGTCTATTCCCATTTATCAGCATCAGGATAAGTGCTCTCAAACGTTCACCACACCTAGAGATGAAAATGCAGATGTGATGAGTGATTGGATTACCACTTGTCTCTCTCAGAAAGATGTGCGTGTATCCACTGAATTTCACTGATAGTTTAGCGAGAGAGCGCATCTGCCTAACAGACTACAGTGAGGGGGCGGGACAAGTTAGATTTGTCACAAGAGGAACAAAGGCATTGCTTACTAGTAGTTTATTCCTCAAGCATGTCCATATGTATATTTTCAACTTTCCTATATGGCTCCTCTGACACTGAACTGTGGGATTTTTCTAGTGAGCAGTGTCTGTTGTATTCATTTCCCTCTCCCTCAGACGTGCCATATCTCAGAAGGAAAATAGGCAGAGGCTACCTGAAAATTAAATTTTCAGAACTTACCACCCCTGTTGTGGCTATTTTTATGTAGAAAGACCTAATCAGACCAGTTTGGCAGACATACACAGGTTACCTGCAGAAGTTTTACAGAACTCTGTATGAAATATCTGCAAGTAGCACTTAGGGTTAAACTTAAGGTGACAAATTCATTCGCAATGTTACTTTTCTTTTCTTCATATATATACAGCTTAGATGTGAAATGGCCGACAATGTTATTCTTTCTTCCCATCATCACAATTTAGAGTCCTCCTATGGAGTATATGTCAGAACAAAATGTCTGAAAATACATTTTAGAAGGCTATAAATAAAGGAAACAAAGGTGACTAGTATCCTGAATGCCTGGTATCCACTGTCTTCTATCTACATATTGCATGGCTGCAATTCACTTTTCTTTCTGAGAGTTTCTTTTTAATGTGTTTCCAGTGCTCATACTTTAAAGTCTTTCAAAATATCAGATGAAGGATTTCACCCCATACAATGGCCACAAATACTGTGCCTGAAAAGACAATACAACCCTTCAGTAAATAAGGTTAAGAAATGTACAGTAGTAAAAGTATCCAGAAAATGTTGGAGTGTGTAAGGTACAGTGGAGACTAATGAGAATACTGAATTTTAGAAAATGACAGACAAATGTTTAAAAAAAGCAGGAAACCATGTTTGCCTTGAGATTTCACAAAATGCATTATGCTCGTGGTGTTGGGTGCCACAAACCTTTTATTCACTTGTGACTCAATGTTTTGGCATTGAGTGAAGGGCTCTACTGATTAGCACCATCTCCTTAAGGCAGAGGCGGGCAATTATTTTGGGCGGAGGGCCGCTTACCCAATTTTGGCAGGCTGTTGAGGGCCGCATGGGTAGCCCCACCCCTTGACAGGTGCCCCGTCCCCTGGTCACCATCTTGGGACCAACGTCCCAGGACCAGCACCAGTGGGGCACAGGCCGGCAGAGGTCTGTGGAGCCAGGCTGGGCCTCTGCCAGCCGGGACCCTGCGCTCCTGCCACCCTGCTCTGGACCCCACCAGCATTGGCCCTAGGACACTGGTGCGGGCCCTGTGCTCCCACTGGCTCCCCACCCACTCACACCCAGTGCCCCCTAGCCCCGCAGTACAGGTGGGGGGCAGCACACAGCTCTGACCCCCTGCTCATCAGCAGGGAAGAAGCTGGTGCTAAACGTGGGGAAAAGTGGCCCCTCGCCCGCTCGCAGCCCACATGCTGCTGGAGCAGGCACAGGCAGCCTCATGCGGGCTGCAGGTGGCTACAGTGCAGGGCGCTGGCCATGAGGTGGGTGAAGGGTCACTTTTCCCAGTGCTCAGCACCAGCTTGTAACCCACCCCACTGCCAGCCTGGCAATGGGGCAGGTTACAAGGTGGTGCTGAGTGCAGGGGGGGAGAAAGCAGCCGTTCCCAGCCCCTGCCTGCGTGGGGCTGCTTGTGCCTGCTCCGGACAGCCCTGCATGGGCTGCGAGCCCCTGCAGCGCAGCGTGCCAGCCGTGGGGCAGGTGAGGGGCCCCTTTTCTCTGCACAGGGAAGGAGCCCGGGGAAAAGCTGAGCACAGGGGAAGCGGCCCCTCCCCCACCCCACACCTGGTGCCCCACGCTACAGGCGCTCGCAGCCTGCATGGGGCTGTCTGGAGCGGGCACAGGTAGCCATACACGGGCTGCAAGCAGCTGCAGCGCGAGGCACCAGTCGTGGGCGGGGAGGGGCCACTTCCCCGCCCCTTCCCTGCCTGGGGTCCCCCCCAGCCCCCCACACTTACCTGAGCTTCCCGCACTGGGACAGCCACATGCTCCCAGCCCAGAAACCCCGGCTGGGGCTTCTAGCTGGGGCTTCTAGCTGATAGGCAGGGCCAGGTGGGCCCCGCTGTTGTTGGACCCCCACCAGGCTTCCCCTGGGCCCTACTGCCCCTGGTTTCTGTCATTTTTGACAGGAACCAAGGGCAGAGAAATACTAATTTTCTGCATTTTTTTAGGGGCTCCATGGGCTGGATAGAATGGGCTTGCGGGCCACATCCGGCCTGCGGGCCATATTTTGCCCACCCCTGCCTTAAGGCTACAGGCATCAGAAAAGTAATTCCAGTTCCTTTGCTCCTGATCTGCTCAGAGCACCAAGGTATCCAGGGCCTACTTATGCCACAGCATCTGTATTATCCTGCTGAGTTTTGGCATTAGGGGCTCACTTAGCCACATTGGTACCAAGTGCTTCCATGCTCTCAACCTTGATATTGGTGGCTCTGGTTTGACACTCAAGTCTCCCTTGTTAACTTCAGCAAGGCCAGCTGTACCTGAGGGGATCTCAGTTAAATTCATCAAGGCCAGTTGCATGAAGACACCAAAAAAACCCTGTGTTCCTTCTCTAAAATAAAAGCTTTCACTCCCCTTTTATGAGGAGACTGACAAAGCATCTCCCTTTTCTTGCCCTTTCTTCTCTATGATACACAGACCCTAAGTGCTTGATCCTATTGGCCTCCAATACCCATTTGACACTCCAGCCCTACTGTGAAATTAGTTTCACAAATAAGGCTTCTACCCCAAATCAGTCTACTCTGCAATTTTAAGTATGTCAGCAGCCTGTATGTCTGCCAAAGTCTTCTCCATCGCATTCAATTCAGCAAACAGACACAAGAGCTCATATTTCATCCTTGTTTCCAAACAAAGCTGTGATACCCCCTTCTTGAATCTCCACTGGATGATCAGAAGTCATTCAAAGATTACAGCTGAGAATTTCAGATGCACTGGAAATTGACTGCAACAGTTTGGGATAAAAAACAAAAAAATCACACGCTCCTGGACATTTTACATACTGCTTTCTAAGCAGACTAGCTATGACCCTGCATAAAATTGTGGCAGACTCGAGGCTCTTTGTTCCAACAACAAAGAATGCTTAAAGAAGGTCATAAGTAGTTCCCTCAGTGGCATTTGAGTATTTTAATCCCAATATGGCTCTGCTGATTTTCTAAAGCAGTGGGGGACAGCCTCTTTGTCAGGCATGGCACAGATTAGAGGTGTGCCCTCCCCAAGTGCAACTCTGATCCCTTTCCTTTGCTCAATCTGCTGCTCTGCTTTCTGCTCCCTACTCCATATTCCTTGTCAAGTTCCCTCCTCTGTTTTCCGCTTCCCATCCTACTGGCTGCTCTGTTACCTGTCCCCTCCCATATCTACCAGGTGCCATAAACAGAGGCTGCCTGTGCCACTTGTGCCACAGATTAGCCACTTAATCTAGGGCCAGATAAGACTCCTGGATTCTTAGGTAATATTTCTCCTAACCATAGCAGTGATTTAAAACACTGATTACTGAGGGTCAACTAACAGCAGAGACACTGCATGAGGTCTATGGTAACAGAGGTCACAATGCACTGCACACCCTAGTTTCAGTCCTCTGGCCTGTCAAGAGAGGTCAGGGACACCTCTGAAGAGCTTTGTTTTGAAAGCAATAATGGATCTGGTGCTAGAATGGGGTGGCATCCTGGATACTTCAGAAGATTTACATGTAGCCTTGCATCACTGGGGTATTTATTTATGTCAACCAGGGTGACATGCCAAAGTAGACAACATTTGTCTAAGTAACATCAAACCTGCAAGGTACAGTTCATCATTAGGCTCAATGCACCCAAGTAGCAAACATACTTTGAAATGAATATATAAGATAAGCAAAATTACACCACACCAAGATCAAAGCAGGGACTGGGGAGCAGGCAGCTGCCCAGGGCAGGCAATGGTGTCCCAGCCTCCGCTCTGATCTCAGAGTGGGAGCTGGGCAGGAGGCAGCTGCCCAGAGCTGGGGTGTGGGGCTGGGAGACAGCTGCTTTGGAAATGGACTAGCTCTCCCTGCTCCCCAGAGCCCAAGCGTGATGACATTCTGCCAGCCGGAGCTGGTACCCGGGGAGCCTGGAACTCCCCCTCTGCCTGCTGTAGAGAAGCAGAGTAGGGCATGAGTAGCCTGGCACTGAGCTGCTCCTGTTGGGAGCAAATTTGCTCCTGACAGGTGCATGTGTAGACATGCTCCCAGGGAAAGTTTACTGCACATTAGTTTACTGCACAGTAAGCTTACAGTGCATTAATAGCACATGTACATGGGCCCTATGTAAAGCATTAAAACCCCCAATACTATATGACCTGTATTTGTAAGAAGGAATCAATTTCGAGTGTCCTGACTTGAATGATGTTCCAGCCACAACATTTAATATAACTTTTTGCATTTGAACTTAAAATGAAAAATGACTAGATTGTGAAAAAGGGCAGTGACATCCTGTCCTGCGTCATGTTATATAATCCTTTTTTCAAGTGCATAAAAATATGAAAATACACTTACCTAAAAGGGGTGCTATCCAATACACTAGTGAATACTCCCAGAATTTTTCATGGAAACATCTTGCATGTAATGAAAAGGCCAATGCTGGATTAAATATTGCTCCTGTGAGGTTTCCTCCTGCAAAAAACAAGCAAACAGCATCAAGAAAAAAGGGTTTAGCTTTATCCATACTACTTTTGAGAGCTATTAGGTAGTGAGGTATTAAATAAAATGTAAAGCCTTGATCCTACAATGGAAGCTATGCCTTGTTACACTGCTAATCAACAGCATTACAGAACTTAGTTTAATGCTGATATGAAATGAACACTTTTAGTAGAAGTTTAAGAATATGTTCTAGGCATAGCCTAACTCCATTAATATATTTCTAGCAAATACCATATTTAAATCAGTTAAGGACAATAAATTAAATCAAATAGTCTATCTTACTAGGTAGTTTGTATTATGTTTTTTTAAAAAAGCAAAAATCTCTATGCACACCAGTCAGGGAAATTTCTAAAACCTTTCTGACCACTCAGTCTTCTTTGTAGGTAGGGTCCACGCTATGTCTTTGGTTGTATTCTCGGTGTGAACTATATGTTGTCAGTCCTAATTGTTGTTTACTTAAGAAATGTTATCAAAGATTAATTTTACTCTGTTCTTCTGTTCTGTCTACTTAATGATTTAAAACCCTCTATATTAACAATTATGTGCTACTTTATGAAAAGTTAACAACAAATCTCATTCACAATTGAGTTAAATTAAAAGTACTGCTACTGCGGAACCTCAACACAATGAACCGTCAGCTGCCACAGATAAATGTACTTTGGTTTTTTTTCTGGCTTCCCTAAAAAGGTTTAGCCAAATGGCAAAGAGAGCAAAAGCCCAAAGTGAAAGACTCTAGGTAAAGAGCCAGACTACTCATCTTGGAGAAGGTTAGGGTAATAAACCATAAAATTAGTTCCTATGAAAACCTCAATACAGTGAAAGTGCCCAGGCTGCACAGGACACAACTTACGCATGTAACAGCATACACAGGCATACACACACAGAGTGGTTATAATCTCTTACTGCTAAACGTATACTCTACATTTTATTTATGCAATTTTAAGATTATCGCATGGTAAGATCACTACACAATAATAGCGGTAGGAGAAAGCTATAAAATTTGAATGATGTATCACTTAAAGACAGTAAGCCCAAACACAGAGCCACTCTGGAGAGGAACTGGGCACCTTCACCTGCCATTGACTTAAAATGGAAAAGAACGTGCACAAGGCTTTTCAGAATTTGGCGCATAAATAAAAATGAATTATATTATGCATGCTAGCCCCAGTCTTAGTATAACTCTGTATCAGGGGAAACATTTCTGGATGTGTAAATATAGCCTGATGAGTATCTTTCTTATAAGTGGCCATACTACTGAAAAGTTAAAATACTGAAACAGGATTCTGCAGGCTGCTATAGCATTTAGTTATTACTGCTTTTGTCCACCTTCATTTGGTTTGTTTGCTTTTCATAGCTTCTATTTAAAAATCATTTTAAGCTGCTTTTGATTTTTCCTGTCTGAATTAGTGAGCGTAAACACTAAGTCCGCCCTTTGTATGAATGTTAGTGCCCCAAGTCCTCCTTTCTGCCCTTTGTTGATCATTAGCTTCCGATATCTCATTCTCCCTAACCATTTGGCATGACAGCATGGAAATTACTAACAGAAACTTCAATATAATGCTGTGCAGATAGGCTCAAGAAAAGATTAAAAGGATCTCAACTGCTTTCAAAGGGCAGCCTCTCCTTAAAAATAATGAAGTTACCCTAAACTTTCACAGTTCAGAGCTAATGAAAATAAGAGTGTGGAGGAATGAGAGCAAAGATTTTTAAACAAAGAAGAAATTGTTTACAATAAAATAGAGGTTTATCAGGGAATGCAATGCAAAGTTTTTGTAACAGATTAGTGAAAGTGATACAAAGGCTAATGTAACCAGGTGTATTGATGTAAGAATGTATCAAGCTCATTCTGATAAGCTATACAGATAAAGATACATTTAAGTAGGGGTGCACCATAAAAATTTTCTTGGCTGATACTGAGAGCTGATGAATAACCAACTGTATCAGCCAGTGCCAATCCAATAACCAATATTTAGTAAGTGCAAGTCATTTTAAACTACTTACATAAATAAACCATTTTTATTTGTTTTGCATTTATAAATGCACACAGACACACACATACCTACTGCCTGCTCTGGTCCTTGATGAGGAAGGCGGTGACCTCACAGCTCCTACCTGCTCCCGGCACAGCCTGTGCTAAAGTCCAGGACAGGCAGGGCAGACCCCTCATGTGGACAGAGGTGCCAGGCACTTTGGGAGCCCCAGAGCATACCATTGCCTCAGTGTCGGTGGTCCCTGTGCAGCTGAGCTCCTGCAGCCACTGAGGAGAAGCCGCTTTTGCAAAGACACCCAATGCCTGGTGGAGCAGAATCTCTCTCGCATGGTGCCTTACCCCACCCATGAGCAGCCCAACATCTCTGCAGCAGCTCCGGTGCTCAGGTCCTGCTGCGTGCATGGTGTTGCCATGGCAGTGGTAGCAGTATGAGCCAGTAATGGTCCTTTTGTTGCTGAGTGTAGTGCCCTGTGACCATCCCCAGTGTCCCCCTCTCCCACCTGCTACTTGCTAGGACCCGTAGTCGCTGTTGGCTTGAGTCAGTGGTGGGGCACAGGGACCAGACTACCGTCTTCAGGGTGCTCCACGCATGCGGCCATAATCATCTTAATTCTGGGGGGGCACCAGCGGCCACTCAACAACCAGGGGAGGTCCGCCAGTAGTTGACGGGGTGGGGGGTGGTCTGGAAGTGCTGCTGGCACTTTTTTCAGCGCCCCCATAATCACAGGGGGGCACCAGCCAGTGCTTCTTTCGGCGTCTCCACTCCCCAGCCGGCAAGGGCCAATTTCAGGGGGTCACGTGCCCCTCCGTACCCTACCTTCACATCGCCTATGGCCAATGTCATTTCTCCTTTGATCGGTGCTGATCCAATAGCCAACCAATATATCAGTGAACCCCTACATTTAAGTGAATAGAACTGCCTGCACAGAAGTAAATAACAGTATTTATGAATCAGAGAATACTTAGTCCTCATTAGGTTCCTGCAAGTCTCTGTCCAGAACAGAAAAAAAACCTCAATCTTACAAGAATCGGAAGAAAACATTTGATGTGGAGTCAACAACTGAAAAAGCAATGGTGAAAAGGAATTTGTAAGTACAGCCACTCTTAGTTCTGGCAGCAGAACTTTTTAAAATACTTACTAATATATACAACTTCACTCTAGGCAGAAATTCAATGTAACAATATACTCTGGTATTTCTGGTTCATTTGTAACGGCAATAGAGATCAGTTTGAAAAGCACACCCACAATGGCTTATAAAAACAAAGTTTAAAAAGAAGCAATTCAGCTGAATTAAATTCCCAAGGTTTAGCACACCTTTTGGAATGCATAAATAAAAAAACCTTAAAAGCAAACTTCAGCACTTTATTAATCTACGTCAAGGCCTAATCTATTTAGTTTGGGGGTTTTTTTGTGGGGGAGCTAAATTTTTTAAATTTAGCATTTTCAGTATTATGTAAGAGTTAGTTTGCAATATTCTGCTTTAGATTCTAATCCATAAAACCAGTTTGGGGACTTACTTTTCATACTTTTTTACTTTGATGGATTATCTACCTATACATGTAGTGTTGAATGCAGTAGTTAAAAACGTTAAGATTGCAAGGTTAAAGAGTGAAAAGTTTGTAAATATTAGGTTTAAGTTTGCTTTCACAAATATAGTACATCCTCTTTCCAGGTATAGTCTGTGACAGACCCAGAGCTAGAACCCAAATCTTCTGGGTCACAGTTCAATGCCCAAAAGCAAGAGACCATTTTCTGAAAAAAAAACCCTGCCTCCTTCACTGTCCATCTTGTGCACTGAATGAGACAAAGTTCCTGTAAAACAACTCGTAGATAATCATGGAATTAGAGATTGCATCATACTGCTTACAGACAGGGGATATCCATGCACAATCAATTTTAATTCTATCACTTTCTTAATGCTGGGTAACCGATTGTATAAACATAACGTTCTATTAAGGTAGAATCCCTAGGGTTAAAAAGCAAATAAGAAAATACAGAAATTACATTGTGTTGAGCCTTACTGATCCCCTATGCCTGTTAGTACAGTCAGAATCTCAGGGCATCTATACATGTGCTCTGAGGGGATGGGACGCTTTAATCAGAGTAGCTCTGACAGCCTATCTAATTAAAGCACCTGCAGCATCATGTGTTTTCGGTGTCTCAAGCTTCAAAACAGTGGTGGCGGTGCTATAACTAAAGCTTGTTCAGTGAGTTTAGTTAAAGTGCGCCTACCGCCATTTTGAAATGTGGGGACACAGAGGCTGCTACAGCATGGTAATCTGCATGCTCCAGAAGACTCACAGCAGACTCAATTAATTGTGTCTGCTCTGACACATGCTAATTAGCAGATGTCAGAGCAGAGGTCCATCGCGTGTATAGCTGCCCCAAGAAGTTTAGATCTATAGCACAGATCTGTCTGTTATTTTCTCTATGGATTAGCCACTAGAGAGGCAATATGACAAAGACTGTCTTTACGTTTTACAACTATTTGAAACGCAATAGAGTAACATCAGGTATCACAAATCCTATGTTCTAACTCCAGGCTCTGGAAGCTAAGATCATTTAAAGTATACCTGTTTTCAGATAGGTTTTTCCTGATTGGTTCAGATGCAATACTAAAAACTGTTAAGAAGCATTAAAATGTCATTTCTGTGCTCAGAAATTCATTTCAGGATGAAGTTCAAAACTGCCAAACTTCTTAGGCAGTTCTCTACTAACTCAGTCCAGTCTCTCCAGAATTGGTTACAGGTTTTGGCTGTATTGTAGCTCATATTAACTGCCAATTAACTCAGTTTTGAATTTTACTTCGTGTACCCTACAAACATTTGTTGCTGACCCTTGTTTGCCCACAGTTAATGTCATTTACCAGGTGAAATTCCTCTGATGTAAACCTTGTTTTACTTCAGTGTAATCCATCTACATTAAGGGTCTGGCTGTTGATATTATTAAATCAATACCAATTTTTCTAATCTGGACAGTATCTGCATATTTCTTCCAGTGCTGCTGTTTTAAAGTCTTTTGCAACACAGTGTTATGAAGGATGTCATACATATAAAATTGTATTTAGGAGAGAATGTATTTGTTTCAATGACACGTTTACACAAGTGTCTCAAGAAACTCTTCAAACTTATTGTATGCTGCTTATTTATACTACTAGCAAAATATGTGTCATTAATGACAAGGCACGGGGAATCAAGAGGGGATGGAGACCCACATCTGACCCCACACCCTCCCCCACTGCTCTGATTCTAGCCCCACTCCTCCCCTCCTGCCACCGCTCCAGGTTCTGCCCCATTACCCCTCTGCTGCTGCTCTCCATGCGCAGGGTAGGGGAGCAAGGCAGGGGAACAAGGCAGGTGGCATGCAGCTGCGCAGGGGGGGGATGGCGTGCAGTTGTGGGGGCATGGTGCAGGGAGCAGCCACAGTTCGGGGATTACTTGCTGGCTGTGTGGTGCGGGGAGTGGCCCTGGGGTGTGACGTGTGACCACAGGGCATGGTGCAGGGAACGGCCATGGTGCAGGGAATAACCCCTGGCTGCGGCAGCATGGTGCGGGCAGTGGCCCTGGGGTGGGGAGGGGTAGTGTGCGACCATGGGGCATGGCACAGGAAGCAGTCATGGCATGGGGAATGCCTGCTGGCTGTGGCCGCACGATGTGGGCAGCAGCCCCAAGGTGTGGTGCAGGGCACATGGTGCACAGCCACAGGGCATGGCATGGGGAGTGGCCACAGGGTATGGCAAGTGGGGTGCAACATGGGCACATGTGGGGAGCGTAGCATGCATGGCACAGGGAGTGGCCACAGCACTGGGAGCGCCTGCTGACTGCGGCCGTGTGACATGGGGAATGGTTCAGGGGCATGGTGCAGGGCGCATGGGGATGTGTGGTGCGTGGCTGTGCAGGGGGGATGGCACACAGCCAACAGGTGTGGCATGGGGATTGGCCATGGCATGGGGAGTACCCACTGGCTGCGTGGCATGGGGCATGGCCCTGAGGTGTGGTGCAGGGTGTGCGCAGGGGTGTGGTGTGTGGCCACAGCGTGATGTATGCACCCCACCCTGCAGCTGCAGCTGACAGGCACTCCCATGATCCCCACACAGTACATGTCCCCCCCCCCCATACCCAGCTGAAGCAAAGTTGTGGGGGGGGG
>NW_017729032.1:4587669-4589053 GCF_001723915.1 Gavialis gangeticus | reverse complement strand
TTCTGTCCCCCCCCCCCACTCCCACTTAAAGGAAAGTCGTGTGGGGGGGGGGGGCGGGGGAGGGTGCTGCAGGGTGCTGTGCAGGGAGCAGGCGTAGGGGGCATGTTCTGCCCTGCAGCCCTGTGCTGCAGCCAGCTGGCGTTGTCTGCATGCAAGCCCCACCTCCGCACCCTGTGGGCACAGCCACTGGGCGCTTCCCATGCACAGGCGTGTGGCTTGAGGCCATGGGGTGCTTCACAGGGGGTGGGTGCGGGAAGCACACCGTGCTGCGGCATGCTGCAGCCGGTGGACACTGCCTGCTCCCGCCAGCTCCCTGCGCATCCCACCCCCTGTGCACCCCATGGCCGCAGCCAGCAGGAGATCCCTGTGTGGACGTGTGGCGCACAGGGAGGTTGTGGTGTTTGGCCACAGGGAGCTGTGCAGGGAGCCGGCGTGGGGGGGGGCCCACCTTACTCCACAGCCCCATGCTGCAGCTGGCTGGGCACTGCCGGCATGCCCCCATGCCGGCTGTGTGCACGGCCAGAAGCCACGTTCCCCCTTGTGCACCCTACAGCCGCAGCTGGTGGGCAATCCCTGCATGGGGCGTGGTCATAGGGTACTGTGCAGGGAGCACACCCCACCCTGCACCCATGTGCTGCAGCCAGCAGGCTCTGCCCGCACACCCCACACCTGCTCCCTACGTGGCACCCTGCAGTCATGTGTGAGGTCCCCTGCACCACAGCCCCTGCAGGGCTGCAAGCCACCCCCCTGCAGCACAGCACACCATGGCTCCTACCACCTCTGCCTGTCTGTCTGTAAGGCTCCACACAGTGCATTCACAGTTGGCCTCGAGCGTTTTGGACAAACAGACACACAGCAGGAAGCTACAGCTTTTATTATATTAGAATACTTATTGATGAAGAACATCTTGCAGTCAAAAGCTTGTCTAACTATCCCATTGAAGCACTTGGTTCAATAAGAGGTATCACTCCAAGAAATCCTTAGAGGTATCACTCTAAGAAATCTGTGCCTCTTAATTAGTTTTACTCATCCGGTGTTCTATAAATTCTTTAAAATATTGGTTTTTGTTTCATTCTTAGCTGCTAAACCCTGCAACAGGGTCTATACAGACTGACCTTATTATCTACACGGAGTCCAAAGTTTGCCCTGCCTGGTTCATTTGACAGCATCTAAGCTTTTTCAGTGTTTCATCTGCTGTAAAACACAGCAACTGCCTTAAGGTCATTGGGCATTTTTAGATGTGTGCGATGTAATGCCAGGTGCTTTTGAAAGTGCTGCATCGCATGCTTTTGTATAAATGGAGAAATGCACAACAGAAATGTGCTAAGAAAATGGTGGTAGTGTGCTTTTGAACTAAAACACATTGAAGATGTTTTAGTTCAAA